>NC_134573.1:171361852-171654352 GCF_050947875.1 Dermacentor variabilis | reverse complement strand
TGTGCTAATCTCATGTTGGCCACAGCACCATATTTTTTTGGGCAAGGCCTATTTATCCACGTGCCCTGCGTGCGAAGGAAGCGTTATTTTGAAGCTCGGCCGAGCAAATTGTGCCTCACTACACGTCCTGGCAGAGTAGGCAAACTTGTTGTATTTCGTAGGGCTTCCTTTTTTTTTTCCTTTTCTTGAAGAGGATTTCCGTTCGAGTGGCCTACTATAGAGCCTGTAGTTCTCACGGACGTTCCCAATCTCCTCTATTTTTTGCGTGCGTTTGTTTTATTTCTTTGCCTATTCTTTCCGTCCTTCGATTCCCCTTCCCCAAGTGTAGGGTTGCAAACCTGAATCTCTTCCAGTTAACCTTCCTGACTTTCCCACTCAATTTCTCTCGCTCTGTCTCTAGAAGGATTCGTACAGAGTCCCGATCAGATAATGACGATCTCGTGTTGTATTTATTCGTAAATATTTTTTATCCCGCTAAGGGATTTCCGAACTTACATCTGACATAGTGAATGACACATTGGAAGTAAAACTGGAGGACAAAAAAAGATTGCTCGCCATCCTGGTCCCTCGAATGTGGATGTCCAGCGAAACTGTTGCAAAACTACCACTACAAGTGCTGAGGGGGGTGTGCGATGCTGTATTGCTTCAGAGTAATGGTAGTAATGGTAATTTTGGCAGCGCGCAGTGGCCTATAGCAGTGCTCTAACAACATTGAAATCAGTTGCTAAGCTGGTTCTCTTATATATGAAAGGCTAAGGACGTTAATCCCCACGTTGCAAGCTGCCATCGCCGCGGCAGCTTGTGCAACAGTAATCTTTACCTCAAAAGGTATGCGGGGAGCACTACGTGCTTCGAATTGTTTTCAGGAGCGCCTTATCGTCAGGGATGTGGTTCGGATGCTTGTTTTGTGCTTGTTATTTATTGAAGCGCACGCTATTCTGTATGATGTATGCGTGATTCCAAATAATGTATGCACTGTTCGCTTCACCTTGCCGAGTCCTTGAAGCCTCTACCTTACGGGGATAGGAGCCACTGCCCCTGGCCTTGCGCTGTCGCAAGGAGCGGCCCACACTTTTGTTAGCGCATGCGGACTCGAAAAAATGCTGTCCAACTAGAGGCTAACAGCTTCGCTGTAAAATTGCAGCGCTGAGCTACGCGTGGCGACATCTATACGCGGTTACGTTACCGGGAGGCTCACAACCGAGGACCGTAGACTAGGGAAACAGAGCACAGTGCTAGAGCTCTCTATCACTGGTGGTCACTGGAGGCACTTTGCTCACATATTTACTTGTTATGTGTGCTCATGTCAGGTATGTCATGTGCGCTAAATAAATAAATAAATTGAAGGGTATTACGTGGCCTACACCATGACATGATTATGAGGCACACCGTAGCCCGTTGGGCTGAGGAATAATTTCGGCCACCTGCGTTTCTTTAACATGCACCTAAATCTAAGTGCACGAGCGTTTTTTGCATGCCGTCCGCATCTGAGTGCATTCGTTGCCACCGGTCGGGAGTCGAACGCGCAACCTCGTGCTCAGTGCAGAAGGCGCCACAGCCCCTGGGCCACCTCGGCGCGTCTCCCATTTGATGTGCTTTATTCTTCGCTGCGTGAATGTTTCTGTTTTGTTTTTCATGCAGGTACTGTAAAAAATACAAAGTGTTCTGGTAACGCACGCTGTGGCTAGACGCTCACGTGTCGCCGACACAGCGTGCTTTGAATGAGCATATTGTTAGTAGGCTACGCCTGAGTCAAGTTAGGCCCCAATCCACCGCTACTATTTTCTCTGGCCTATTTTTTTCCATTCGTTTATTTAGTTTTTTTTTTTGCCGTTTTATGCATTTCTCACTCACTGCAGTTTCCTTATGATGGCAGGGATAGGTGGCCCTTCGGTGGCTTATTTTCTTGCCATCTCGTCATTTATTAAACAACAGCAACTTGCTCTGCGGCACAATTCATTGTTTTGATTGCGCGAGTGGCTGAACGAGCACCTAGAGATGGCTTCAGAGATTGAACAACATGGCGAGATAAGTTACGCAGAAACAGAACGGCGGGCGAATCCATTCCACGCCTTGTGATAGCGCGAAGCTCTCTCGCGAGAGAGCGCTGATTTTCCCCGAGTGACTATGCGTGCTTCGCTTCCACAGGGATTTGCAATAACGGTTCGCGAAGGCTTAGCAATGCATAATAGAATGAGCTGCGCCAGCAGTTAATTACTCATGCCCGTTTCATTGTAAGTGGCAAGCTTCTCCTGCAACGTGGCCTGCGCTGTGAGCACGCAAGCGAGAGCGAAAGGGTATAGAAGGGGAAAGGCGTTAGCTCGGGAAGGGTGTGTGGTGATGAGCTCGTCTGCATAAGTGAAATTCCCTCTTTTCGCATTTTTCCTTCATTGAAAATGTGCGATCTGGATTTGATAACAGAGTTGAATTACTGAAGAGGTTTCATCGCCATCCGGATCTTTAGTGTTTGTTTATTTTCGAAGCTACAGTAAACAATTAGGAATAAACCTGCTGTATTGTCTCGATGTTTACAGCAGCTTAACGCCGTAGCCGGGTCTCTTTGCTCATGAAAATGCAGCGAAGGCTCATCTTTTGCAAAAGTGTGCATTGCTACAAAATAAAAAAGAAATGTTAATTAAGATGTGTATACGTATGTGTTATTGTGTTGGTGAGCATGCTCACTTATTAAAGACAATATGCTCGCAGTGAGAATGGTCAGGAAGCTATTGTAGTTAAGTGCCTTGCCGCAAGAGTGCGGATCGCTTCCTATGAGCACGTGACCGGAGTTGCCGCCGATGCCAGTCGTTCCACGACCGGGGTGTCTCTGCTGTTGCAGCGCGTAGGCGAGACAGTGGAGTCTCCTACCGACCAGCCAGCCTCTGCCCGACCACACGCAATTCGTCTCACGTACTAGGCGCGCTGTTTAGGTTTGACATATGCTGTCCGTGTCACAAACTGTCGTCTGCTCGTTGCTGCCACATAATGGACGCTGCGCCGGGTCCAGCGTACATACAGGAAGCAAACCTACTGCACTCGCCCGTTAGCCCTCTGTGCTATTATTACTCCAGCAGAAATCGGAAAGTTGCGAGTACTTTGGGGAGGTGGCGCTGAAATATGTTCCCACTACGTGATCCTCAGCCAGAAGGCTACGGTTTAGGCAGCTCTTGTATGGCTCACCATGTCGTGTGTGGAGCACGCGCAGAAGCAGGGCGGCAGCTGTCGCGATGATTTTAGCCATTGTTTTACAAAGTTCGAGTAAATATGAGGCCGAATCCTAGTGGCACCACGCGGCATAGAAAAGGCGAGCGAACAGTTGAAGAAATTTTAGCTGACTCGCAGTGCCTCAGAACAACGCGAGAATAAAAAATTCACAGGGTCTGTTATATTATCCCTAAGACGATTTGAAGGCGAAAAAGCCTAAGCACTAATGCATTAAAGACGTACACGTGATGGACGTATCACTCTTAATTCGCTTAGTCTACTTCGCTTAGTCATCCCTCTTAATTCGCTTACTCATCAGTTTAGTTCGCTGAGTCATCCTCTTAATTCGCTTACTCATCCTCTTAATTCGATTAGTCTAGTTTGCTTGGTCATCCTCTTAAATCGCCGAGTCATCAATCTTAATCCTATTCCCTTTAGCTAGCTTGAGTCATCCACTTATTTCGCCTTATCATCCACCTGAATTCGCTTTATCGTACATCTTTATCATCCATCTTGCTTGCTCACGGGGGTATGAGCCGTTGATGATGATAGTTTTTGTACCTTTCGTGTCGTCGATGCGTTTGCGCTCAGGAATATTGAAGGTCGACCGAACGGTGAGGCATGTAAGGCTTTCGCCTTCACAATGGCAACAACTGTCTGGCGAGCGAAGTTTCGGGAGGAGCTCAGAACTGACAGGCGGCTTACATTCCCCTTGTCTCTTGCGTCCCTTTTCTTCATGATTCGCGCACTGAAGCCGGGTTCTTCGCGGCCTCGACCCCCATTCTACGGCCACGTGACAGGGTATGAAAGGGTGGTCGGCACAACCGTTGAATAATGCAGGCGCGGGCGCGCCGTTTGCGTTTTTCAACCGGCGTGCTCGCTTTCTCACGTACAATTGTTATGCTTCGAAGAAGAGAAAACGCTCCAGCGGTCTGTCTTCTCCACGCTCCCCCCCCCCCCCCCCCCCCCCCTTCATGCCATGCGAGGGTGCACCGTGGGCGCAGCTGTTGTGCGGCCCGCGGCGTATAAATGTATGTAGCTCGCATGGTAGGTCATCAAGATGGCGGGATAGGTATATCGATCCGGTGCAGTCCATTTGCATAGCTTTGTCGCGAGGATAAACTTTATAAGCTTCCGACGTTACCGCCTTGCTGGTGCTGGAACTCGCAGGCACTATTTGCATCTTTATGCGCTTTGGGCGCTCCAGTATAGGCTAGCGCGAATGATAGAAACATATCAGAAAGTTACCTTGTTGTTAGATTATCGTCATAGTTACGATTTTGACACGACCACCGTGACCACCACCCAGAAAGTGAAGCCGGAAGGTGCAGTATAAATTGCGCCCCGGCTACGTTTTTGTTCCTTTCCTTACTGTTTTTTTTCTGGTCGTTATCTTTTTTAATGTATTCTTTTTCTTAATGTATTGTAAGTGGAGTCACCCTATTCCTTGATAGTTTAGTAAACCGGTCCTTGATAAATTTTCATTTGTTTGTAAACATATATATATATATATATATATATATATATATATATATATATATATATATATATATATATATATATATATATTTTCAGGACTTCCCGTGCAATCCATGACAACCGCTACCGCTACGTAACCGCGATCTGTCTACGCATTCCGAAAGCTATACACTTTCCGACCCAGTGGGAGCCGTACTTCGGTATTTCGCAGCAGTTATTGGTCGAACGTGCGGCAATTCGCGCCGCACTGATTAAGGTCTCGCTAAAGGAAGCCAAGGCGGCTAGCATCGCTGAGGCCGTCATTATCGATGACGTTATCGTCCCTCCTAAAGCTTCCTATCAGACGGACAAGAAACCACAGACTCAGGCGCAGATACGGCTGTACCATGGTTCGATCCTGGAATATATCGCGGCTTCTGACCAGGCATCGCTCTTGCCTTCACCTTCGGAAATGGACGACTCGGCAGTAGTCGGCATGTTGTCGAACTAGGTAGATTCGAGCGCGTCGGCGCGCCTTGATTCTTCACCGGCAACGTTGCGAAAAGGGACCCGACGGGTGAGCAGATGATCTCGGTGCTTGCATGACGTGCCAGTGCGGCGAGCCACCGTTCAGTGTACAAGGAAATTTCTCGTGACCTTTTCACTAACGCTTGTGAGTATCACATAAATGGTTCCCCTCTCGAAGAAGTGACTACTTACAGATATTTAGGGGTCCACATTCATTCTAACCTGTCTTGGCAACCACACGTTAACTATATTTTCAGTAAAGCTAACCACATGCTTGGGTAGCTGCGCCGTAATTTTTCAATGGCCCCTTCTTCTCTTAAACTCCTTCTTTATGAAACTTTGGTTCGTTCCAAACTAGAATCTACATCAGCTGTGTGGGATGCATTTACTGAAATTCTTATTAGTCACCTTGAAGCTGTGCAGAATCGTAGCGCACGCTTCATTTTTTCCAACTACTCCCATCTTTCCAGTGTTCCATCTATGAAAACTGCGTTACAGCTTCCATCCCTTTCCTAACGCAGGAAAATAGCACGTCTCTCCGTATTTCTTAAGATTTACTACCATAACCCTCGTCTAAAGCAGGAATTACTTTCCCACCCTTCATTCATGTCACTTTGTATTGACCATTGTTATAAAGTGCCTGTTTCTCGTTATCGCACTAACCAACACTTTCATTCTTTCATCTTTCAAACTTGTAATCATTGGGACCACTTGACCACCTCCATTTTATCTATTAGAGACCCCAGTGACTTAAAAAATGCGCTTGAATATGTTACCTAACATTTGCTTTGTGTTTCTTATTTCCTATTTATTGTTCCCACTCCCTTCTGTAATGCCCTACGGGTTCTGAAGGTATTCAAATAAATAAATAAATAAATAAATAAATAAATAAATAAATAAATAAATAAATAAATAAATAAATAAATAAATAAATAAAAAAGATCTCCTGCCGTGTTTTGCGAAGTGCGACGAGATGATCGTCTTCGAAAGCTGCCACCGTCTCGAAACAGCCAATGCCACTCACCAGAGCCACGTTTGGCGACAAGAGTGGTCATGAAGTCGCAGCGTAAACTAAACTTGTACTGCGGCCGAGTGTAAGAATTTGCATCATTGGGCAAGCACAAGGCAATGCGTGGAAGGGAGAATGGAGTGCACCGAAGAAAAAGAGAAACACTTGAGTGAGGGCGCTCGGGCGGCGGGCGCTGGGAAAGAAGAAGCAGAGTAAAACATACACCCAAATCTTGACCAATCCCCCGCAGTAGGTATGCACCATCGTAGAAGGAAATCTAATGCAATCCAATCCAGGCGTACTTGCGTACAGTCGGTTCTCTGTTTGTACAATCATGATCTGCACAATTTTTTCCCTTATCTTTCCTTTTCTCATCTATATTCTTCGCTTTCCCTTCCCCTAGTGTAATGTAGCCAACCTGGCACGTGATTCACTACCCTTCTTGCCTTTTCCCTCTTCGTCTCTCTGTTTCTTGGTATTCACTCATATTGGGACTACATCGGTGCCCTAGTCGGTAGATTATCGAGCTTTTGTTCTGGGGCGTCGCGCTTAGAACCTCATAAGCGAACATTTGTAATTTTTTATTCAGTGACAGCTTGTGTGAGATCTCGCCGTTGCGTGTACTCGGCAAGGGAAGCAACAGCCGCAAAATTGGAAAGGGGCGAGGGAGGAGGGGGTGGCAAGAAAAGCAATGCGTAAAAAGAGAGTCTGCTATTATTAATTCTAATTAGTTTTGGCAAGGTCACAACATGACTTTCCACTGTTATTCAGCGACGTCAGCTGTGGGAAAGGTTATAAAAAAGGAAGTAACCACTAAAAGAAGCAAGTCGCCTGTTCCGCGTGCACAGTGAGGCTTGAACGCAGGCAATTTAATTTTTTTTTTGCGCATCCATCTCACCTTTCATTTTTCTTCTTTCCGTGATACTCGCCAACGTCTTCATTTTTCGTTTCGACTTTGACCGACGAAGGTGGAGAGCCCCGCCCTTACAGGAAAGTAGGCTATCCGCGGGACGAAAAGAAGGGAACACAATAAGCGCAGTGGCGGAGAAGGGTGGGTGATTGTTAAGTTTCGCTCAAGGAACGCTTCCCTTGCGTGGCTGAGCGAAACCGTCGTGATTGCGCGGCGTGTAAATAGCGCCCCCTGTCGGAGCGGCGGCGAGCTTCATTTATTAAACACGACCAGGGGCGGTGGCGCTGAACCTGCTTTTGTGCGCGAATTTGACGCTAATGCGATGCTTCACGGCTTTTCCGAAAGGAAACGAAAGGACAAGATAGGAAGGAGGAAGGAAATAGGAAAATAAAAAGGGAAAGGAAAAGAGAAAGAAAGAGAAAAAATATAGTGAAAGGAAGAAAGGATGGAAGGAAGAAAGCCTTTTCCTTGCTTCCTGTGCTCATTTCTGGTGTCTCGCTCTGCACGCCATATCTGATTTTGTTCTTATCTGTAGACAACTATTTGACAGCATTGCCTGCATATCATTGTATTCAAATTGCGTCACTTTGGGCATGGCGGAGAAATAAGGATGAGCCTCGTTTTAAAAAGGCATGTAGGAGTGATAGCGATCTGTGTTGAGACAAAATCAATAGAGAGGTGAAGTGGTGGGTACACTCTTTGAGAAGTAATACGTAGGAGGGAGTAGAAGGTTTTGGTTATGCAGGTGATATGGCTCTATAGACGATCGCCTGCACATGTGTTTGCATTTATGCACAAACTCACTCACTCACTCACTCACTCGCTCACTGACTCACTCACTCACTCGCTCGCTCACTCACTCACTCGCTCACTGACTCACTCACTCGCTCGCTCACTCGCTCACTCACTCACTCACTCACTCACTCACTCACTCACTCACTCGCTCGCTCACTCACTCACTCGCTCACTCACGCACTCACTCACTCACTCGCTCACTCACTCACTCACTCGCTCGCTCACTGACTCACTCACTCGCTCACTCACTCGCTCACTGACTCACTGACTCACTCGCTCGCTCACTCACTCACTCGCTCACTCACTCACTCACTCACTCACTCACTCGCTCGCTCACTCACTCACTCGCTCACTTACTCACTCACTCACTTGCTCACTCACTCGCTCACTCACTCACTCGCTCGCTCACTCGCTCACTCACTGACTCACTCACTCACTCACTCACTCACTCGCTCGCTCGCTCACTCACTCACTCACTCACTCACTCACTCACTCACTCACTCACTCACTCACTCACTCACTCACTCACTCACTCACTCACTCACTCACTCACTCACTCACTCACTCACTCACTCACTCACTCACTCACTCACTCACTCACTCACGTTAGCATTTTCATGGGTGTGATTGCGTATGTGACGGGTATCCCCACGTTTTCGCACGCGTAATGCCTGCTTTTCTCTCCTTCGTTCGCTTCATTGCTTAACCCCGATGTAGAGTAGCAAACCAGACGCGTGTCTGGTTGGCCTCCCTACATTTCCTTTCTCTTTTACTTCTACTTCCAAACACAAACGCTTCCGCTCAATATGTATTCGAACAGTTCTGTGTGACTTTATTCTGAACTTGGTCATATTTAACTGCATCTTTGCTGCTTGCCTTAGAGGCTTGCTCTAATTGCTGCTCCTCGCTCGTTCTTGATTATGCTGCAACTCTTTGCTAAACAATTCGTAACATGGATGCCACGCCATGGCAATGAGTAGTCAGCCGGCTCCACTGTTTAAACGGTGTTGTTGTTACGCTGCCGATCGAGGGACTCTGGCTTCGACGTCCAATATTCCGACTTCGGATATATCCGGACTCGTATGTTTAAATGGAAAACTTTCATGACACAAAACTATGTTAAAACAGGCATGTTTGAATGACAGACCTTGGCTGCCTTTACCGAATCCAAGCATACGTGCAGAAAAATAATATTCATGGAATAGCTGCTACCGGCAAGTTTGCTTGCGTGACCATTCCAACATCCTTGAGAACATCCTCAATCAGCAAGCAAGGCGCTTGGACCGTAGTCATGTCCTGATAAGTGGAGGCGCCCTGTCAGCGCCCTTCGTGGTCTCTTAATTGACAGTGGTCTCATGATCTGCTTCTGAGTGATAATTCCGTGTTGTGTTTCTGAGTGTCAGTGCTCTATTGCACTTTATTCTGGTAAGATTATGTGAAATATTTGGTGCCGCGTACATTAGATAAATTCCGTGGAGTATTCTCCCTATGTGATGATGTGGCGACTTTCTCAAGTAACTAGAACGTACTTCCGGTGTTTCAGTGGTGACAAGACTTGTGTGTCATGACTTGTGTTAGTGTGTGTGTGTGTGTGCGATGTTTGTTGGTATTTTATTCTTGCTTTCTGTTTCTTATTCTTCTTTCTTGGGTAGTCTGTTCGGGATGTTTATATAGCCAACCATAAAGGACCTACGTTCCACTTTTTCTTCAATAAAACTATCATAGAAATGTGACAGGTTCACTGAGAGGCGTGTCACAGTCACCTCCTGCATTGTTCTCTACGAGAGGCAGCATCTCTTTTGCAACACATTCGAAGCTACTACGGGAGCGATACTAACCTAACGTAACCGAGCACATCCGGTTACCGAGAACACGCACACACACGCACACACAAGCACAAGCGTACAAATTGTCTGTAATTTTACATTGACGCATTATCTAAGCTATCAGTGGGAACATTAATATATGTGACCCAGCTGAACATCCGTCCTTTCAAGCAATCTTCAAGGAATGTCAGACTCTTCAAGGAGTGTCACAGTCGTTCAAAGAGGTCGCTCGACCGAAGGAATTTCAGTAGCACGTTCACAGAAGTGTAGACGCCAATCGACCTCAACGTGTGTTCTCAAAGAATAAAGAAAGTGCAGGAGATTCAATTTATAGGAAGAACTGCTTAACTCGTGTTTAAGTTAATTTATGAGGATTATCTTACTCCAGCTTTGAGCAAGCTTACTCTTCTTGTGCGAGAGTAGAATGAACGCAGAATAGGAAGAGAAGGATGGCGCTAGCTGTAGATGGATCTATTCTTGCAAACGAATGCTAGCAATTGCTCCACCCGAGCGTCTCATTTTAACTTGTGTGGGGTAAACACTACAGAAAGTTAGATGTCTTGTAGGCACTTCATTGATTACTAACCCTGTCAAGATGGAATGAAAAAGGTGGCCAAATGGAACAAAGGTAGAATGTCTCCAATTTGCTTAGGTTACCCCCATACTCGCAGAGAAGTGCAGTCTTACGATGTCAAGCGATTGGTGCCAATTAGCTAGTACAGCTAAACGTCGCCAATCGCTGCATGGATCGGCCACCCTAGAAAACTTCAGTAGGAGGAGAAGCGTATCCGCTCTGGAAGTCCAATTTCGCTGCGTGAAGGCTAGGTCCTCCACGGTCGCGCACGAAGACGTTTTACGTATCAACCCGTGAAGAAGAGCCGCTCGCTCTTTTGCCAACTCTCGGCAATGTAACAAGCATATTTTCCCGTCCCCGTGATGGTGACAAAATGAACACATATGTGAAGTTGACAGCTATGGTATCGAGTCGCCACGCCGGAGTTCGCGCTGACAGCGTGTGAATACGGTGCAGCAGGGAGGCCTGTGGTCACCTGATTCTCTTAGTCACATAGCCCTGGTAAGGTGAAGACCACAAAGATTGAATGTGGCTCACGAGTGCTGTCCTGAATAGTCGCTAAGTGTCTTGAGGTACTCTCAGCGTTGGCTTATGGGTCAGTGCTTAGTCTTTGGGCGCTGGCGGAGTTCCAAATGTCGTAGAAGCCTGCCAACCATGAGATTAGAGTTATCATCGGACAAATTGTGATTTATTCTGTTCCCTGGATCGTGCTGAAGGGCAGCGAAATTGAAATTGAGCTTCGGAAACTTGCCGAGCAAGTGCGCCTTGTTTGTGTTACTCTAAAGCGAGCACACTCAACGAGAAAGTTGAAGTGTTAAATTGAGAACGAAGAGTTTCTTTCGCGAATGCAATTACAAACGATTTACTTATTCCTAAAGCGCACAGTCTTTCCGAGCAACCAATGTTGTACGGGGTTACCAGTTCGTGACCCGATGAGAGGTCTTGTCATACGGGCAGTGGCTTAGAATATATTTGTTGAAGATTCTACGTAACGGCAAATTCAGCTACCTAACATTGAATTGCAAGTATGTGCTTCTTCTCAAGTTCCGCCTGCCCCCTATTTCGCACACAGCTGTTTGAATGGGCATCTGACTTTTTCACCGCGAATTGTGAAAGTTTCAAGAACGCACAGACATACGACCTTGGTGTCTTGACTTCCGCCGATAGGTCGCAGTATCGTATTGTCAAGAAAAAGAGAAAAGAAACTTGTGTGCTCGCATTTTATATCCTTCGCCTTTTTTTTTTTTTTGAAATTCGACTTGAAGACGGCGCCGTCGTAAGCTTGAGCCGCGCTCCCGCTGCTGGGTGATGGGTGGTAAAATACTCGCGTGCCTATACGAGACGTGCTCTAGGGCACTTCCCGTGCGTCTTCATCGCATGCCGTTTCTTCTGCGCTGAGTTTCCAACATCGCTCGCATCTTAAACACCGCAGCGCTTCGCCAAGGGGAATGAAGCAGCTGAGCGCGGTTGCTTCACCGCCTGATTTTCGGAAAACTTTTGTGTGAAGAGAGCGTTATTCGTGAGGTTTCCGCTCCTAAGCCGAGCCGCTGGTTTTTGTTTGAGTAGTAGCCGACTTTCCCGTTCATGGTTTTGCGAACAATTCAGAGCGATCTTCACACGTTGCTGTCGCATATAGGCCCGATGCTGAATGCCAGCTGCGCTAAAGAAAGCACAGATGAGCTTCAACATTTTGAAAGCCCGGAAAGCTACCGTTGTCAACTCACAAGTGCCTTTTGTGCATTAGTGGTGCCTCGTGATAGTCGTGACATTCATGATAGTCAAGTGCGAGTCAGGCTTCTTTCGTCTCTCTGCGTGATAACGCTACTCGAGGACTGCCTTGGCCTTGAGGGTGGTGCGTGTGGGTGAAAACGTCGTCGCGCTTTTGTGCACGAGAAGCCGGTTGGCGGTCTGCTGAACAGCTTTTGAGCGCTCTTTCTCACACAGTATCGCGTTCAGTATTGTCATAAGCACGGACATTGCCGTCACAATAGGCTATACAGTGACGGCCGCCGACCTAAATATTGACACTCGTGCTTAAAGCGCCGCATTTCCTGTGCGAGGACCATCCGCATCCGGGACGCAGAACTTATCTAGGCTGAATGTGGGAGGAGACAACGAAAGAGGTCTTCCCGATGGGCGCACTTCCTCGGAGGCACAGGGAGGCAGTCTCTTTCATACCGTTTTTCCGCATTCACCCTTTCACGATGCCCCTAGGTCGCGTGCTTAAGCCGACGCTATTGGCGCTGGCAAGCATTGTGCCACGAGTTGCGGTCATCGCTCTCGACTTGACATGGATGTACTTCGGCGCACTCTCTATTCTGCATCTATGTTTGTAGCTGCCCTACTTTTTTTGTTCTTATCTCCGGTGTCTCGCTGACTCCGAGCTGATCCTGTGGCACTGCTCATGTTCTTCCCCTCGGTCTGTTTATCCCGCTCCTCCTTCGTTATATTTATCCCTCTATCCCATCGTCTACGTAGTCTAAACAGGGATTGCCGACTTAAGTGTAGCTGGGGCGATATTCGACATACTGCCGAACTTTGCTATGTTGTCGAACGCGACAACTTGCCAGTACTGATTGACTCACAGGGCCCCTACGGGCTATCTGATTGGCTCAATACGCCTAGATTTCGGAATTTGATAGTCTCTAGAATGGCACCTTCGGTAAGGTTCATCAGTGCTGCGCTGAAAAACTGCACCAGCGAGGCCCTAAACTGGGTGCCTCCGCTGACTCCAACTTAGAATTTAAAAATTGGGCACCCGCCGTGTTAACCTACTGGCTATGGTGTTTTGCTATAGGTCTCGGGTTCGATCCTAGCAGAGAGAGAGAGAGAGAGTAGAATTCAGGAAGGCAGGGATGTTAACCAGTCAATAGTCTGGTTGGCTACAGGTGGCCGCATTCAGTAGGGGGTGAAATGAAAAGACGCTCGAGTACTTATATTTAGATGCAAGTTAAGGAAGCCCTGATGGTGATTAGAATTAATTTTGAGTGCCTCATTACGGCGTGTCTCATAGATTGCGATTCTGACACGTAAAACTCCAGAATTTGTAAACATTGAAAAAAACGATGGTGGGGGGGGGGGGGGGGTGCGGATTATTATCAATTTTGAGTGGTAGCTTCCGCGTATAGCTGCTGAATATGCAGCTGGGGACGCTTTACTCTTTAATGCTGTGAAGCATGTGGATTCTCTGACGCTGCATTGCCTCCAGAACCCGCCGTAGTTGTAAACCAGCTTAATATCCTTGCGAGGATGTGTCGCGCGTTCTTGTATCAGAATAGACCCAACCCATCAAGCCAACACGTTTGGGGACACTGCTTTCGGTATCGGCCCAGTTTATTCGGCCAGAGTGAGGAGGGGAGGGGGGAGGGGAATGAGGAAAGAAAGAAGTTTGGCTTTGATAAAGTGCATATCTGTCTCTTGCAGGGAAAAAAATGTGAACGTTGCCGAAAGTTATACTCCGTTTTACAATAATGCTCTAGTGGAGTGGGAGTTCTTGGACGCGTTCTGGCGCTCGCGACCCCGGCCGATAATCCGGTCTGAGTCAAAATAAAACGAACACTTGCCTAAGGTGCTGCAGAGCTCCGCTTCATTCTGAAGAGGAGGGCTCCTCTTTAATTTACGCAGATGACATCACTTTATGGACTGCATCACGACCAATTGATGAGCATCAGGAGACCCTGCAGGCGGCACTTGACGTTATTGACCACTACCTGCCACAAACTGGCATGCGGCCATCTCCAGAGAAGACAACCTATGTGGTGATCCGAGGTTCAACGCAGGACGATGCAGCCCTCACGCTCACTCTCGCAGGCAAAACGCTGCAGTGAGCGGAAAAATCAGTGCGCGTTCTCAGGATACCTATATTGACCACACAGGCACAGCGGATGCGTGGCTCGCAGACCTTCGTCGGACATGGCACAACACTCTGCACCTCATAAAACGAATATGTTTCCGCATGGGCGGTGCTGGTACCGACGTTTGCCGAAAGCTTGTTAGTGCTTTGCTGACATCCCGAGCGATATACGGAGTGCGCTGTTATTACCTGCTTGCTCGGCACTGGACACAGCTAGAGGTACTCCACAGATCAGCTCTCCGTGTTATCAAAGGGCTCCCGAAACACACACGGGTCGAGGAGCTACATCGCTATGCGAAGTTGCCTACCCTCCGTGCAACCATCGAAGCATCGAAGGCAGGACACGAGGAACGCATGAAGCACGCCAGACAAGGCAGGACTCTACTGGCCTACATGGGAAAGGACATATCAACTTTGCCACAACTGCCATCCGACATCTCGCCGTGGGATGACATTGCTGTCGTCGACACTACACCAACGCCCCGAAACATGGGTGCCCAACATGCGCACCGCCGGGCAGCATTCGCTGCGCGTCATGTGCAGACATTGGCAGACGCACCGCCAAGCCATGAACAAGTGTACACTGACGCAGCTTTCGACCCACGCACCAGCGAAGGAGCAGTCGCCTACCACGTAGTGGGTTCTTATGAGACACATTCTACCTTTACAACTGCTGACGCTGACGACCCAACTGAATTTGAACTCCGCGCAATAGTCTGGGCATTAGATAGAGTTTCAAGCTCCACGCAAGCAAAACACATCGATATATACACCGACTCTCAGTATGTGCTGCATGCCTGCAAGTCGCGCCACACAGCATCATCGGAAGCACTCCTCGTCAAGCAGGCCTTCAGGCGTGCGGAGGCCCACGGGGTCACTGCAACATTTCATTCGATCCCTGCTCACCAGGGCATCGAGGGAAATGAGAGAGCCCATGAGGCGGCGCGCGCCCTTCTTTCCAACAGCGTCGTCTCCCGGGATCCTTCAGAAACCCTCACAACCAGCACAAGCCAAACGACAAATGGAGCCCCGTATGACCCAGACAGAGTTCTGAGAGCAGCAGCCAACCGACGCAAGAGGGAACTCCGTGCGAGTGTGCCCTCAGACCCAGACCCACTTCCAGCGGGTCTTATGCAGCCTATGCAGCAGGTGCTGTTGCATAGGCTCCGTTCCGGCTTCGCACTCACACCGGATGTGCTGGAGCGGTGGCGGCAGTACCGGCCACGCCGGGAAGGACGCCCTCCATCTCCGTCTCCCAACTCCCTTCCATCGCAGGAACCTGGCCCTCCCACAGCCTCCGCAGACCAAGCGGTCCAGGCGCCACACAGGTGCCCTGACTGCGACATGGCCACGCGGCCATCCGCAGCCCATCTGTTTTGGGAGTGCCAGCGACACGCTCCGCAGCGGGACCACCACCTGAGGGCGGTGCGAGTGTCGTCCTACGAAGAGTGGATTAGACCGGCAACTGGCTCGATGGATTCCGACAGGGTCATTCTGGACTCGCTCTTGGCTTTCGCCAAGGACGCGCAGCTTCTAGGACGGCTCTGGATACGCCTCCCCCCTCCTCTTCCTATTCCCCATTATAGGCCTTCGCGCCATCCCTTAATAAATACATTTTGTCATCATCATCATTCTCAACGTGGGACCCGTACCGGCGGCGAAACGCCATCTATGTTTGTTCCATTAACCTTGGGTGAGCGCTCGTTTTAGTCTATGCGATTGAGAGCGTGCTCCAGAATGAGCAGGCGATGCTGCGACGTGAAGGTACGCGCGGCGTAGGGTCACGTGCTTTTTTACACGACCGCTTCTTTGATTGGCTGCCGCCAGCTCAAGTGTTCCATTCAGTGCTACATTATGATGAAATGGAGTACACATAATTTCAGTTTCGGTACATGTGTATTGTGGTCTTGGGTGGTAGCAAGATAGTTTTCTTTGTTTTGTGAGCAGAAACGTGAAGTTAGCGAGTCTGTGAAATGCTGAACCTGTCTCCGCACGCGCGTTCGTGCGTACAAATCAAGACTGATAGCATTCGTTGAAATTGCTGCGCGCGTATTAACAGTCCACGATGGCGGCACTTCAACATCTTCATGAAAAAGAAAAATAGAAAAAGAAGAGCCTTCATACTTTTTCACCTGCTGAGCTGGAAACTTAGTTTGTTATAGGTGGTTGCGAAATGTAATATTGTGCGTATTCTTCATTGTCCTTTGTTGTTTTTTCTTTAATGCATGCCCTGCCTTTTTTGTGCATGTAAGCGCCAAGCATTGCGCTATGTGACACTGGGAGTGCAGACCGTGTCGGAGCAATTTATTCTTGAGCATCGGCCGGGCGTAATGGGTCGTATGTCCCCGACCCGACTTCTGCAGCGAGTGACGTAATCACGTTACACGACCGCTTGAGTATCCAACCACGCCTACTTCGGCTAGGCGCCTCTTCTCTCTTGGAACGCGGAATAGAACTGCATGACTGCCACTGGCCTGTTGTCCTCGACAAGCACAAGATACAAAGAAAGAAATGGGATAAGAATTCGAAGGCGCTCCCCCATCTTTCGAGCGAGTAGGGGACGCAGTAGGACGCGTAATGAAGGCCTGATGGGCAATCAGTGGGTGTTCACCGTACTTCTTTCATCTCTCCCCATCTCTCCCATTTTACCGTAGATTACTCCAGTTCCTGAAATTCGCCCTCGTTTCCCAATCGACTTCCGTCCGGTCCCGTCTCCGGTCTCCGCTGTGTCCTGGAAGCGCATCAGAGAACGTTGCCGGAGAGTTCGAACAACGGTTCATTTGTTTCGGGCTCGAATCGCGGTTGGAACTTGGTCTCTCTGCTTTCCCTGAGTCGGTTCGGTTGTCGCGAAGTCGCAGTGGGATTGGCGCCGCTAAACTAAATGAAGAAGGGTTGGGGGCGTCTCTGAGTGGCTTGGCGATGCCCTTGCGCCGTTGTTGGGATGTCTAAGGGTGCTTTTCTTTTGTCTTTTGTTTTCTTTTCACGCTCCACTGTGTTGCTTCCTAACAGCGGAGAGCGATAGCCATTCAGAAAAGCGGCGCCTCTTTGGTTTCTTACACGAAAACAGGTCAATCAGTTTGCCTTGTCATTATGGGAAACAAACCACACACACAAAGGTGTCACTGGGTGTCCAAGCGTGCGTAGACATTCCGACGCGGTTGTTTGTAGTATTGCCATGGGAAGTGTTTTGAGGCTTACGAGAGGTAACAGTTCTTCAGCAAGGTTGTGGGCGATCAGTTGAAGGTATTGCACTGGTTCACCTCCGTCAATCAATTGAAGGGCAAGAAAGGGGGGGGGTACATGTGCTGCTAGCTTAAGGTACATACAAGCAGAAAGATAGGAATGAAAGCCAGGGCAACAATAACGAGTTAACTTCAGTAGCTTTCTTTCATGCTAAGACTGCAAATTCACATAATTACGCTTGACTGGGACGACCCCGACGGAGCGGACGGGGACACGAGCTAACGGTTTGACTCGGATTCGACTTTAGTGCAACAAAATAAGCCTGACAAAGCCCAGTAGGTCAGTTATGTATTCTTAGACATAAGCTCTCAGCTCAATATATATAAAAATGAAACAGACTGTTGTAAGTTTGAGTCTCAAGATCATTTATTCCATACAAAGTAGGTTCGTAGTTCTTCTGAGGTTCTTCGGAAACAAATCGTTTCTTCCTGCATTCAAGACATCGTTCATGTTTAGGCATTACCGCAGCAGTGAGTCAGCGGCCACAGTGCTGCGATGCTAAGCCCGAAGTCGCGTGATTGAATTCCAGCTGCGGCGGCCGCATTTCCATAGGGGCGAAATGCAAAAACGACCGTTAAGAAATCATGGGGTTTTAACGTGCCAAAACCACTTTCTGATTAGGAGGCACGCCGTAGTGGAGGAGTCGGAAAATTCCGACCACCTGGGGTTCTTTAACGTGCACCTAAACCTAAGTACACGGGTGTTATCGCATTTTGCCCTCATCGACATGCGGCTGCCGCGGCCAGGATTCGATCCCGCGAAGTCGAGCTCAGCAGCCCAACACCATAGCCACTGAGCAACCACGGCGAGTCAGAAACGTCCGTGTCCCGTGCATTGGGGGCACGGTAAAGATTCTCTGGTGGTCAGAATTAATCCGGAGTCCCCCACTACGGCGTGCCTCATAATCAAATCGTATTTTTAATAGGTAAAACCCCAGAATTCATTCATTCATTCATTCATTCATTCATTCATTCATTCATTCATTCAATTTTTTGCATTAACGACACTGTTGCCGTATACCGAGTTGCTTTCAGCCAAGGGACTGTCATTCACACATTAAAAGAGAGCACAAAGCTCGCGCTTGAAGTGCATCATCGGAACTAATGCAAGCTGTAGGGAGATATTATAAATCCGAAGTCATTTCTCCGCCTTAGAAATTTGTGCCAGTATCGTGCTTGGAGGAGAGCAAACCCCAACAGGACACTCGTTCATATCAGCTTTCCAAGGCAACATTCTGCGCAGATACTCACCGGAACCCGTCGAAAAGTCGTCGGCGACGTTGCATGTGTGCACAGTTCACAGAAATCCGATGAGACGACTCTGTGTCCCGTTTGGCGCGAGCCTAGTTTGCCGTGTACTTTGAAATAAAAGACTGCATCCGTACCGACGCGAACACTCAGACGCTAGATGAGAAGGTTTAAACACTGGTATGAATTGACATATGAGATTTTCTTGAACGATACCCTAACCCCCCGACAGGTACATACGGGGTGCGTTCCAGACTCGAGGTATTGCGAAATGTCCAAGCGCAAGGATTCAGCGAAAGGCCCCCCCCCCCCCCCCCCCCGCCCCTTTAAGACGATGTCACTAAATACAGTTCTAGCCACAACCGCCCGCTTAGCGTCGGAAAAAGAACCTTCACTCGGTAGCGGTGACGGGGACAATGGCAACGACTTAAGCGATAAGCCGACCGCTTTCTCAACCAATGGCGGTAGCTTTGGAAACGCCCATTAGAGACCGCCGTGAGTGAAGGCTAAATTGCAGCCGGAGGAAGGGGTGTATATCTCTCGTCTTGTCTGTCACACCATTCCTCAGCTCTTTTTTCTTCTTACAAACACTACTTGATGTGTCCTGCACTGAAAGAGCATAACGGCACCAAGGCACAACTACCTCGAAGAACAAGAAAAGGTATTCTGTCTCCGGTGAACTGGAATCCTCGGGAAATCACTCGGAACGGTGTGTCCTTTTTATCTTTTGCTCGCGTTAAAGCCAGCGCTCTGCGCTTGCAGAATAAGTCTGGCGTTTGTGGAAGGTGAAAAAGAACAGCGCAACAGGAGACAATTTTCTTTTCCACGGAGATAAGACCATGGCGCGCGGACCTCGGTGCGGTGGCGTCCTTCCTCGCAGACAGTTTGTGCGCAGCGCGGAAGGCTGGGGGGTCGCTAGGCCGGGTGCTTTCGGTAAGTCGATTTCGCCTCCCTCAGCTGCTGCTCGTTGCTTTCTCTGGTTGCCTGCTTACGTACCGGCCTTGATTCGCTTTCCGTGTTCCGGCCATGCTCTCAGATTTGTTTTGCCCTGTGCAGGGGGAGGTGGAGGCTGGGGGAGGATGAAACGAGAGAAATATCGCTGTGCCTGACGCCGCTAGACGCTATAGCGGTGAGAGCAGAAACTATGTTCCAAGTGAACAATCGCTTTTCACGTCGCGAAATGCCCTGGTCTCATAGGGACACACTATTCATTCGAGGAACGCACACACATGCGCACGCGTACCCACCGGGAAAACTGATTTAATTTTTGTCATCGTCGTTTATTATTATTATTATTATTATTATTATTATTATTATTATTATTATTATTGTTGTTGTTATTATTATTATTATCGTCACTAAGCGTGGCCTGCGAACCCTGTGCACAACCTGAACCTGGAGCGAGTTCAGAAATGCAGGTGTATTTCTTAAGCTGCACAAACACCTCCACCGAACTCTGCTCGAATATTGACACGTGTACTTGTTTACCTTTTTTGGGTGACCACTTTTCAACGTCTAACAGATGTGTAATCACCCAGCGCGGGACGCGCCCGCATGTATTGGAAATTGCTAGAATGTTATCAATATTTCTACCCACTTTCTGTTGCCACCAAAGCTTTTGTAATCGCATTGCATGTGCGACGCGAATTGTGTAGAATTTTCTGGAAGACACACGGCCACCAGCGATTACTCTGGAACCTTCGATGATTCACGTATAAAAGCCGACGCGCTTGACTGGCAGAACAGATTCTGACGATCGCCGACTGTGTTTGCCGCTATCGTTGTGCTTTGAGTGGAGCCTGTTTTTGTGGGCACAGGTTCGCCGTCACTACTACGTGACAATATGGTAGGCAGCACATGTGAAATACGCAGCACTTTTGAAATTTAGGCTGCTTGCCCAGGTTCACGAAATATTATGCTTTTTTCTTTCTTTTTTTCCGAGCCTAGAATAACCGCTGCGAACAAAAGGTTCCACTCAGGTATACATTTTCACGAAACTAAATCTAGCCTACTTAGATATGGGGAGTCTCACAGCGCTAAAGTCGGTCCGCGGTACGTCGTTTCAGTTTCACAGCATGCATTACTGTGTCGTGGAGAAAGGAAGTTGCATCCCAGAGAAGAAGAAGACAGAACTTACTTATCTAATCGGCATTCTTCTTTTTGTACCATAACATACAATTACCATTGAAGTATCAGAATATATAGTAAATGTTTATGAATTTTTTACTTTACTATATCTTTATAGGAACGAATCCCCGATAACCAACCGCCATAGAACCGCAGAGTTTTTGTCCAGTAGTCCGTAGTGCGGTAACGCAATAATTAAAATAAATAATTAAAGCAGGCAAGCAAAAGTAAGAATATGATTGGTTTATTCATTATCGTCATTCACATATGCTTTTGTTCGTTTAACGTACTGCCTCTTTGGTGTCCTATTCCTTCACCGCGAGTTTGTGCCTTCGTACAAGGTGCATCATCATCACCACCACCACAACCACCACCACCACCACCATAATAATAATAATAATAATAATAATAATAATAATAATAATAATAATAATAATAATAATAATAATAATAATAATAATAATAATAATAATAATAATAATAATAATAATAATAATAATAATAGTAATAATAATATTAATAATAATCCATGGTGGGGGTGGTATTCACTGTGGGAGAATGCTGCTATCGCCGTAAATGAGCTCCAAGCTGAAGGAATCGTCGAAGTCTGCTGCTTTTACACGACTACTCCTCAGAAAGAGATAAAAAGGAAGATGGAAAGGCAGGGAGGTTAACCAGATTGAGTCCAGTTTGCTACCCTACACGTGGGGAGGGAAATTCACGATGTGGCATCAATCTGGTGTTATACGCAGACTTATTAGTGAACGATCGCTTTCTTAGCTGCGTGTCCTTTGTCTCCTTTTCTTTCTCTTTGTAATGTTTGTGTATGCGTACATAATTAACAGACACTACTACTACTACTACTACTACTACTACTACTACTACTACTACTACTACTACTACTACTACTACTACTACTAATACTAATAATAATAATAATAATAATAATAATAATAATGTCTCGAACGGTCACGAACGCTGGGCGTAAAATCGATGTCGAAACTGCGCAATTTCCTTCCTCCTCTGTTTTCTTTCTCTCTCTTTTACGCCGTGACAACCGCCTCGCCACGCTTGGTCATCGCTTCTCCAGTGATGTACGGCTTTTTGAGGTGGAGCAACAGGCGACGTTGAAAAAAAATCTGGAAAGCATACTATTCTCTTGCACGTATGCTGGAAAGTAGCGCCAGACGAAACATATATACAAAAAGAGAAAAAAAAATTCGAAAAGAGTATTTTATCTTTCATTTGTGCGTACTCTCGAAAAGGGGCGCATAAATAACGATAGACTTCTCCGTTTTGACCTCGGAGAAGGAAGTGTCACGCGAAGGGCATTAGCTGTCAGTTTGGCGTCGAAGGACAAGTATTATTCGAAAATTATTTGAAGGCGACGAAGACGAAAAAAGTAAATGAAATGTGCCAGAGGAAGAATAAAGCAAGAAAGAAAGCTAAACAATACAGAAGGAGAAACAAGTAGGATGAAATTAGTAGAAGAAGATTCAAGGCTGCTGAAATGAACGGAGACGAGAGAGAGAGAGAGAGAGAGAGAGAGAGAGAGAGAGAGAGAGAGAGAGAGAGAGAGAGAGAGAGAGAGAGAGAGAGAGAGAGAGAGAGAGAAGTTTAATGATATAAAATGCAGAGAGGTTGGCCTGAGCTGCATTCCTCTAGCTGGCTACTCTGCGCTGGGGGAAGGGGAAGAGGGAAAGAAAGAGGGAGAAATAGAGGAGAGAAGGAGGAGAATATTTCGGTACTGATAGTCTGCGAGTACGGACGTGACGTTGGCGCAACAGTTTGCTCTCTGAACTGGCGTAGCGAGCCCCACATGCCGCAACAATGTGTTTCTCTTTTTCTCGTTTCTTGTGTTTCTTGTTCGTTTCTCGGTGACCATGAACTGCGCACGTGGAAAGTTTTTCCGAGCAGCAGGCATCACTCATTTCAATGCATATCTGAGCAGACTGCCATTGCAGTTGGGAGGAAAATTTAGGAGCGCTATCCACAGAGGGATAACAAAAATTAATTGGTGCAGCTTCAGTAATTCTTTAACGGAAGCGTTCACCTCTGGTAATTTCAGTTTGCGTACTGCACTTACTTAACCACTTAACTCAGATGAAAAGGCGTATTTATCCATATTGATATATTTATTTACTTATTCGAAGCGTCGGCAATGAGTATTGATTGCTGCACGAATGAAATAAGGTTGGCGGGGGGGGGGGGAAGAAATCTTTGTCGCACTTAAGATCAACAGTGGCTGGTTAATGTACGTACATTCACTCAGAGAACAACGTAGAAAAGAAAAAAAGAAAGGCTGCGTGCATTGCAAGAGGTTGGGTTGATGCAGCGATTCTCGGACGTCTACCGTGTATATGGGCATTCGCAAACGCCTTCTCGATATTGGCTTTTATGTATATCCAAAGCACGCTCACGGATATACGCATGCAGCATTCGATCGACTGTCGTAGAAATTTATGGCTCTATATGGCTCGTTTTGGAGCACGTCACTTTTTGGAAACTTTAGACTGTCTGGCTTTCGTAGAACGTTGTAGAAGCGCACGCTTGACACAACCACGAAGCGCGCATGAATTATAAGAAAGCCAAGCGTATAAAACGGGGCTTGCGCTAGTCGTAAATAAATCCGTGTTATACAGCTCCACGGTCGATTGCATCGCAGTTTCAGCGTACGAATAAAAAGGTTTTCTACATAGGAACGCTTTTTCCGACCGCGAAACGTTGGCTGCAAAACCACGAGAGTTCCCACATATTGAAAAACATTGCGGTGTCAATAAAACATTTCCGACTCTCTATCTCTTTTGTTTTACGAAAAACCGGAATCAGCATGTGCTATGAATGTAATACGTCAACTCCGCTTCGCTGATTGGAGGAAAAACGCAGTCCTTCTGGCGATATCAATGAATATTTCTAGTGTTGACCTCACGGCAGAAGAAATAAAAGTGCGAATGGCGGGATAGAAAGTGGTTTGTGAGTTTCACACACAAATTCTAAGCCAACGCGCACTGTTCAATGCGGGCTAACCTGGTGGCGAACATTCCGTGAGTTGTGAGTGCCAGTCCACGATGAACTGAATATGTGACCTTCGTTGCCTAAGACACTTGCACTGCCCCTGATAGGATCACCAGATCTGCATCTTTTTCTTTGTATTATAACTACTTTTTCTGTTCTTTTTTCCACCTTGTTCGCGTGCGTTTCTTCCCTTTCGTTCCATTCCCTGCACGGGTTCCCTTTAATTACTGTTATTTACGTCCTTTATATTTCACATTTCAGCTGTCGGTGGTGGTATATGGCTGCAATGTTTATAGCACGTGGTTGTTAAAGGAAAAAAAATAGGAAAGCACTTGATGTGACGTGCTACTTGCTTACGCGTTACGAAAAGCGCAGTTTGCTATTTACTTTAGCGCATAAGCAGTGCAGTTGCCGGACGACGCGCGATAGCAGCAGCATAACGTTCGTTGTATGGCCATTTGGTCTTCTGTAACTATACCGTAACAATTGCTGCCGCAGAATAGTGCAGCTTCATAACTTCATAACTCGTAATCTCTTGACATATTCTCGGTGCAGTTTGTGTTTGTGCTACATTGTAGTGACGTGTTGTACAACCGCAAGAAGGGCAAGCATTTGGGATATTTGGAGAATAGGTCTGCTAGTATATAGAAGTATCACAGACGCACTCGCGCATGTACACACACACACACACACATGCGGAAGAATGAGCCTATAAAGAAAAATAGCTTGAACACAAATTTGTCAAGACTCTTTTAACGTCTTTCTCTGCCTCCTCTCTTCATATTTTTGATTAGCGTTGTGTTTGTACATGCGTTTTCACTGGACTGGCCTATTACATCAGTACCCCCATCGTCATGCATTCGCGGTCGGCGTGCTCTTATCCTCACCCTCAGGGCGGCAGCAGCGCCACAGTACAGGTAGGTTTAGGACGTATGGCACTTTTGTGCCTTTTGTTCATTTGTGACAAAAAGTACGAGGCTTTAGGGCACACGACGCCAACGAAACGGTTTATCACTGCTATTTTTTATTTTACTGCTGTGCAGTCGGCGAAAAAAAAAAAAGAAAGAACAGACACAATGCCCAGACTGCCGCAGGGAAAGGTTAGGTTGCGTAAGAAATAAGAAAGCGCGTACAAAGCGCGTCGTTCAGCCAAGCCTTGATTCCATGAGAAATGCAGCTTCGTTAGAAAAAGTAAGTTGCGTCGTTTTGCAATCGTCCGGCACTTGTCTTGCGCCGCTGTTGGAAAATAAATTGTGCTTGAAACGGTCGGTTGTTTAGACAAGCCTCGAGATATCGGCACGCGCGCAGGAAAGGCCTAGCGAAAAATGAAAGAAGAAAGAGAGAAAAGCAAGAAGCCGGAGTTAAGACAAATCGCCCTCTGCCTGCGTTCACGCGGCTGCACGACACGCTTGTGGCTCTGCCTGAGCTGGTCATTTGTCTCTCAACCTGAAAGCCTACAGTGCCGGTGGCAGCGGAGAGAGAATAAAATACGACGCGCGCAACTCGCTTGGCTTGCGGCACGGTTCATGTCGTGGAGCTCGAAATTAGTCTCACGTCCGCGTTGGCTCTGTCTGTCGCAGCCGAGTTTATCTCCCACCTGTATAAGGATGACACAACGCTTTCCACTTTCGAAGGAAGATCCAGCGCATCTCGCGTCGGAACTAGGGTTCCTCAGCTACGTTTTGAGGCCGGGAAAAATTTCCCGACTGTCTTTTTTCCTTTTTTTGTTGTTTTCCCCTCGACAACGCCACGATGTTCAGCACCAGCAAAGCCATTTGTAACAATACCACGAGAACTTTCTAAAGGAAGATGGAACGACGAAAAAAAAGCGAATTAAATTTTGTTCTACAAAACTCGTTTTTTTGCTTAATGATAGGCTGCTTTGAAGACAAAAGGCGGGCGTGGGGAGGGGGAGGTAGGCTTGTTCTTGCCACTGTGCATAGGGATGTGCGCGTAGACAAGGTGCTGGATTGCAAAATTAATTATATAAATCGTGTAGTCTTTCATATGAATAATGGTTTAGAAGAATAACTCTTGAAATGCGGCTAAATATATGCATCGATTTTTCAAAAGTAATATGGCTTGCGGTAATGACATTAAACTTTTCTCAACCGGCTGCCCTTCAATCGTTCGACAAATTCAATGTGGAGTCGGGCCGCTCCTTTGCTGCTGGAACGTGACATTGAACTTCCTCAATGCCTCTCGTAAAGAAGAATTTGGGAATTAGAACAACTACTTTGTCAGACATGACTACGAACGAGTGGAAATGTGGTCTATGCGTTGCGTGATGGCAAGGAACAAGCGTAGGTGTTTTTTCATCTCAAACATCGACCTTAGGGATGCTAAATACCTCTATGCGCCCCGTGGTTCCATGTTGTCGGAGCGGTGAAACCAAAAGACATGTTTCTACTTTCCGTGTATTTCGTATTCAAAAAGCACTATGAAGCACTATCGCCACCCTCAAGAAGTGGACAACAACAATCCCTTACAAAATTTTTTATAGAGGGTCCATACACAGTCTATAAACGTCTATAGACTGTCTATAACCTTTCTATAAAAATTTTGTGAGAGAACAACGACCGCGCTACTAGAATTATTCCTTCTAAGTACTTATGAAAGAAATGACTAAAATATTGTTCTGAAAGCTCCACTTCCTCTCTCCTCTACAAGTTATCTCACCAAGTGCGAGGCAGAAGCAGAAGCTATTTCTCCTTAAGGAAGAAGGGTGCTGCGTTTTCAAAACAATATGTCATGCTCACACGGAAAGAAATGACAAGTTGGCATCAAAAAAAAAAAAAAAAAAGGACGCTCTTTTGAACGCAGTTACCACTCCCTGACTCTTCCTGTCTGTATTCACATACGTCAACGGTACGAAATGACGCCGTCGAAAGCTGCCATCTCTAGAACAAAAAATCGCCTTGTGCGCATAAATGACGAAAAGAAAAGAAAAAGAATACTGACGCCTACCTTAGTAACGCGATTGCAGCCACATCTGTCCTCTGTTTCGACGCTCACTGAGTAAGGCATACGTGAATAGTGAGAACCCTTTCTTAAGTCCACCTCGATAAATCCTGCCCGAGATATGAAGATCAGTTTCTTATTATGTATTTCTGTGTCGCCGTTTGGTGATAGTACCCGGCAGAGGACAGGAATGTTCCAAAATAATGAGGCGTTTGAAAACTGTGAGAGAATGGTGTGAGCTAAAGCCAAACATTAACGTGGAGACAACAATTCAAGATGCTGACAGTGTACGAATTGAAGTCTAGACAATGCGAAAAGAACGGGCAGTTTAGAACTTTCGAGCGGGCAGATATAATGCATGACGTGTGTCACGGACGCTCAAGTTCATACAAGAAGCGTTACGAACGCTCTTGAAGAGTCTAGAAAATCCGCCGTGCGATCGTATCGCCTGCCTTTCATTCTTTTTCTTCTGGCCTTTTCAAGCATCTTCCAGCGGAGACAGAAATGGCACCGGATAGCGGCGGCTATAACGGAGTGGAAGAAAGACCACGTCCTGGCGGACCAGCAAAGGGTGGCGTCTGGTGTATGAAAAATACACGAGTGGCCCAAAGTGTAGTTCGTTCTGGCGGTAGCGTTGCATCGCCGTGACCTGATTTCCTTCTCCCCACCGTGCCTCTAAATGCGGGCGCCGCTTGCAAGCGGTGTGCTGTAACCGGCCCCTCCCCTTCCACCGTTTCTCGGCCGGTATGTGTGCCTAGCTGTCTCGGCAAGCTGGCCACCGGTGAAATGTCGATCGGGCTAGGGGCTCTCAAGGAGGCTTTCGCCGTGCGGCAGCTGCTGCGGCTAACGCGCCAGGCCCCTCGAAAAAAAGAAAAAAAGAAAACGCGAGCTTGCGTTGTGCACTCTGCTAGCGCTTATTTCCCTTTCACTTTTTTTTTGTCTATCTGTGAAGGAAAGGGAGAACATGGTATATGGAGATGCCTGCAATGCTCACTGGACGCAGTGAGTGCAGGCCTCTGTACAAAAATACACTGGACGGTTGTTGTTGTCGTCGTCGTCGTCGTTGTTGGTGTCGTCGCTGCTGTTGGGCCTGTGTGTTTGGACTGCTTCTTTTTCCTTTAAATTATTCAGGCGCACTTAGTAAAAGTGAATATTGACCATACTGACACGCTGCACGAAAAAGCTGGATGTTGCCTTTCTTTATTTTTATATGTGAAAACATGAGAAAAAAGGCTACATTAGAGCTGGCTATGCCAAAACCCCAAATTTGTTGCTCAAGCAACAGTAAAGAAAGGGAAAAAGCAAGAAGAAACTTTCTGCAAACACACTAACACAAGCACGCAAATACTGTCTCTACAGGCACCAGCACCGAAAGCACCGTCCAGTTCCTATAAGGCGGTTAACCAATGCAGAGAGTTTTGCCGTCCGTATGATAGGTACACTCACTGCAGTACAAGTGGCTGGAAACAGAAAGAAAGTTACCGTCCCAGAGGTATTGCGTCATCATCACGTTTCGCAGTGTTCGTCTCGTCATTTGTTAGAATAATTTATTTTCTAAATGGGTGCAGTGTCGTTATAACAATGGCGGATCGAGACAGATACCTCAGACAATCTATAATGTGGGCTGTGTCAGTGCTCGACGAAGTCTCACAAACTGGAAGCACAGCTCTCCCGCAAAGAATGCACCGACGCAAACGCGGGTGCCTCCGTCCAGGTTTAACCTGCGTGATTTGAGAAGCCGTAACGGTTATTTGTCGCCGCTGCCGCGACGTCCTGCTGCGTTCGCTGTATCTCTAGAGCTCCAACACAACCGGCCAGCAACGTTCGGTCTCCCTGGATAAAAAAAAGATGTAGCAATGGCTCGATGTTTCCGATTCCATAGCTATTGCGGAGCTTAATGGTGACAAGTTAAGGCCATTTGGCGATTCCAGGGGACTTCCGTCTCCTACACTCCTTTCTTTGCTGCTTTATAATTTTTACAGCGAAGCTTTTTCCCCATGCTATTCCGCGTATCGCGTCCTTCGGGGATGTATCGCCGACTAAAGCGGCTTAGACAGCAGGGAATGCTGACTGACAGTATAGTTCCGGCAAGCGCAAATTAGTCCTCGTGATAAAATAATAAATTGCAGCGTAAATCGTGTACATATAATACCAACTGATAGGTATCTCTAAAGTGCACGGACCTCTTAATGGAATAACGCATGATGTTCAATGGCTAATTTCATTTCCTTAGAGTTCTTATGTCTACGTTACCAATTCCCAGCGAGTTGGACATGTGCCGCTCGATATGTGTCCATTTCTGACCAATCCACCAGAGTGGATGTGTGCCACTGTGATCCAGAGTTTAAATAAGCTTCATATGTATTTTTTTAAACATTGGTAGTAGCTCTCTTTGCATACACATATCGTAATACTCCCCTCGACAGCCATCATGTTTCGCCTTAGCCCTTGTGACATCACTGCATGACATCACTCCTCGGGACATCGCAGTGAACGCATCCGCTCCGAGAATGCTTCCCTTCACCGTCACACCGACCGGGCCGGAGCCCTTTCTCCCCTAGCGCTCACCAATATGCAATGCCCTTGGGAACCTCCAACTACGAGTGGTGCGCCTGTGACGTCACAAGCCTTGGTGTCAGGCCAGCGGTCTCTTATTTCCTATTGTAAGTTTTACAGCGAAGGTTTCTTGGCCTCTTCCCCGCACACTGGTGCTCCCGTTTTAATGTTTCTAACCTCTATCAACTTGCTTCAAAAGCGCTCCATTCGTACCAGACATCCAGCACCCCTAAATCGCGTAAATATCTAATCAGCCACAGTCGACTCTGGCGTTTGACTAAAGGTTGTGCAGTAACTGTGTTTTCAGTTCATCCACGCGATTTGTGAGGCTTTCGCATAGCAGCAAGCGTGGACATCGTTAGCGCGATGCCTTTCGGCAGTAGCAAGAGCAACTGCGGTTCGCAAATAACTGAACGAAGGTGCTCTGAACTACTGACCAATCAGGAACAGGCAATCGATGTCATCAGACATATACCACAGACACTGCTGGAAGTCCGTTCTCTAACTTGTGAACGGCGCTTGCTCAAATAATCCAGAAAGCTGCGGAACAAGAAGGAAAGAAACGATCCAAAACCACAGAGAAGTGATAATCACTAAATAAAGAGATCTGCACATTGTGCCCACCATACGTTGTGTTTCAGTGTACCCTTCGCCTAAAGTAAGAAAGCTTCGCTTACATGGACAGACATCACGCATGTGTTCTGCCTACTTTTTCTGCCTTATTAGGCAGTTAATTTTTTAAAAATTTAGCTTGGAACCCAAAGCTAAACTTGAGTGTGGCCGTAGTGGCGCATGGCTTTCAAGTGGGTTGGCAGGACCGCCACCTTGCATTCACGCCAAACGGAAACCAATCCCAAATGAACAAAATAGGCGGCACAGACACGATTTCTTCAAGGAGACGGACGCGTGAGGACCGCGCAACGAGCGATGGAACGAAAAATGAAAGTCTTAACGTTAAGAGACAGAAAGTTGGTGGTGTGGATTAGAAAGTAAACGAGGGTGTTCGATATTCGGCTAGCTGAGATTAAGAGAAAGAAGTGGAGGCGGGCAGGCCACTTAAGACGTGTAGCTGATGACGGGTGGTCTATTATAGTTACAGATTTGGTGCCAAAGGAAGGGAAAGGCTGTAAAAGATGGCAGTGAAAGAGAAGGTTGATGGGGAAGTCAGGAAAAATTTGGGGATGCATAATGTAGTCAGCTGAAGCAAGATAGCCTTCGTCCTGCAGTTGACATAAACTTGGGTAATGATGGAGAAGAAGAAGAACTGGTAGGCCCGTATTTCGCACCAGTCTATTTAATTTTACTTTTTCCTTTACATATAACCTGTCGCGAAGAGTGGCCTCCCTGTCGAAAAAACCGCATATGCCCCAAAATACCACGTCCAATGATTTCGTATGAAACATACGGGATCCCATATAAGAGCCCGTATGTTTCCATATGTCATATGGAATTATTATTGGTTATATGAGTTATGGGGTATATTCCTTTTTTTCCCGATAGGCCTATTGCTCAAATAACGGCGGTTAGGCGGCGTACGTATGACGGACTGTTGCGGTTTAGGGTGGCGTTAAAGCAAGGAATCCACCAAGCCGATCGACTGCTACGTCAGGTTGTAAGAATGAAGGAAAAAGGGTTTATTCGCTTAGTTACACGGGTCCAGTTACGGAAGCCCACTCCACGCAGGAGCAAGTTAAACATCCGCGTTCACATCAGGACCCGCTGCCCCACTACTGGAAAAGGCCACGCTTTTAATACCGTCGTCTTCCCTAAGCGAGTCGACTACAGAATCTCAAAACTGTCCAGCAGGAAATCAAAATCGTCTGATCTGTTGCGATATCACGCCCATGCTCGCACCACTCTGTAGTAACGCCGGCTCCGAAACCCGATGGTATGGAATATGCCGTAGGAAGGCAACCTGCGAATCCATGGTCGCCGTCATTGTTTGGTAGCATTAGACGGAAGTCCCCCTTTCAGCCTTAGTTCAGACTGTCAGCTAATGGTGGGGTTTGTGACCTTTTGTGGACCCGTCTAGAGTCGGTGTCCACGCTGCGTTGACCTCTGGATAGGGGCTGATGGATGGGTGGGTGTTTGCCTTGTGGCAAACATCTCATTAACACCTTTGTGGTGTTGAGACATAACAGCATTCACGAAGCGCAATGAGAGTGAAATGTATCATTACAAAATAGGCCCATCTTTGTAGTGAAAGCAATCCATTAAGAAGTCAGGTTTATTACGAAGTCAGGCACAATCAGGGTTTAAAACTGATTCGACTCTCCGCCGCTGCGACTCAGCGGCTTTGGGTCACTGAGGCCAATCAAGAGGTCGCGGATTGCATTCTCGACCGTCTCCGTATCTGATACCACGGGACTTCAGCGTACCGAAAAAAATTTATTGAATGAGGGCCAAACTAGCGACTCTCCCACAGTCTCATTTGGTTTTACGAGCGCTGGATCTTGTTGACATTTTCTATTTTTTGCATTTCCGCGGCTAATAGTTGTAAAGCAAATTCTTTCTAAACCAATGTTTCTTTTGTTTGGTCGCCGTGGGCCTCAGGCGTTTTCTCGCAATAAAGAAAAGAAAATGAGATGTAAGACGAAAAATCTGTGCTGTTGCTACCTTACAGGCAAGAAAAGCTGTGGAGAAACGGGCGTCGTTACTGCGATAATAGGAGGAGAATCGAGTGGTTCCTAACGCTAGTTTCAGGAACTTTCCTCGCCATACCTGCAACTGCACTCTTGGTTCGCAAACGTCCTTGCTCCCTTCCCCACCCACTCCTTGCCTTTTATCCCTGCAACCTTCCCGTTTTTGCCGGGGGCCCCAGGCCTCGTCTCTCAGGGCGCTGCGATCCCCAGAGTCAAGGGAACGGGGGGAGGGGGCGGCGCCGTCACGTCTCCGGTCCGCACGTGATGTTCCCCGGTGCCCATTGTTTCCTCGACGCGGCGGACAATAGCGCAGGCCCTCGTTCCTCTGCCGGCTGTGCCCGGCATCTGGGTGGGAGGACTCTGGCATCGCTCGTGAACGGCGTGTGTGGTGCGCCTCTTCTTTGGCTCTGGTTACCTCTTTCCTTCAGCTCTTCATTGCTTCCTGCTCTCTCCCCCGTCCTCCTTATCACAATTTTCCCGAATCCACCCAAAATATAGGCTTCGGCAAGTGGTCATCGAATCTTTGTTCGGGGCCGTTGGGAGAACAGAGCTTCGAAAGTGGCATAAGGGTGTGCTACAATAGGGACAACAGTCGCTGTTATTCGCACAGCGACACGCCCGCGCATTACGGCGTTTGCCGCTGCTTGTTCAGAGAGTCGTAACTTGCTTCAGGGTGGGTAAGGGAGGAGGTGGTTGGCAATACACTGGGCGATATTGCTTCATCCAGTGTATCGCGCACTCAGCACAGAGAAGTTGTTTTCTGCTGTATAGGTACGGGCCGTTAGCGCCGAGAGCGCTGTCGCGTGTAAACAATTGCGCTGCGAAGCGGGCGGACTCGCAATAAACGCTGTTGTATTTATGGTGAAGGCGATGGAGAACTCCATATAGTGCACCGCTCGGAGCTCCTTTCACTCGCCATAAAATATGACGAACCGGCCAGTCGTTAAAACTATCTGTCCCTGCCGCTCCCCGGTGGTATCCATGGCATCGGAATGAAGGCAGCTGTTCTACGCCTACATTCTCTCGGGTGTCGCTTGGTAAAGCAATAGCACATCGGTCGTTCGATTGGGTACGGATGTCGGCCTCGTTTCACGGCGCAGTATTTTGCTGTCGAATGCACACGCTGGAGGGAATCTACTGTTTCTGAGTTCCCTTTATATAACGCTTTGGACCCCGTATTCAGAAAAGCAGTTTATACGCTGGGGTTGCTCATAGTAAAAATGCGCTATTACAATAAGTGGCTGGTCAGCAACGAACGGATCTTACGGACGAAAACTTCTGATCTTTATGCTGCACTGTCTCACGGACGCCCTTATGTTCCTAACCGTGCAGTTAAAAAAAATGGAGGCCTATATGTGCAATATAACGATGCCTTTTTGTAAACACACTAAAAATGTTTGCTCTGTGACATTCCGACGCCGCACTTCTATAGACATTTCGATTTGTGAGTTTACTGATGCCTGTGAACACTTTAATGTTTTATTGCGTTTCTTCTGAAAGGAACTCGCCCCATTTCTATCCAGTGTCTCTGGAATTTAACCTCCATCTAATGTGTGTTCAACACTGTAATTATTGTTACTTGCAGATGTTTGTAAAATTCAACAAGACGAAAAAAAAAATGAGATTGTCTCGTGACTGCGTCCGTGTGTGGCACAAGCTTCTCTCTATTAAAGTGGAAAGGATTTAAGGATAGCGGAAATGAAAGCCGATGACGTCATTATGACGGCATGCAAAACTAAACGTGTCTTCATTGAAATTTCGTCTCGTCATCAGTCGGTAGCTGCATGTGAGTGTGTTTGCATGTACCTGTGCCTGCGCTTAGGTTTTTGTAGATGATTATACTGTGTGTCCCAGCTAACGTTAGCCAAGCTGTTCAACAACAACAAAAAATATTAAAAACTCCTTGAAAGGTACAGTTATAAAACCTATACGGTGTTCGTTCGTCAGAGGTCTGGCAAGCAGTCACCGCAGGTCATAAGATCGTATCTTGCAGCGAGTGTTCTTAATTTTTTTTTCGTTGAACAGCTTCGCTTACGTTAGCTGGGACACCCCATACACAAAATATTAGGGCAATTTGTCCCCCTACAGCCTGTGCAAACTTCTCTAAAAGCACACAGACCGTTCATTCGGAGTATTGCTGTATTATGATTTCCGCTCCGCTTCATTTCACCGTGGTTAACGATCTGTGTGATGACCTGGTCTCCAACTGGATTCAATTCCGTCTGCAGTGCGTTATTTCCGTGAAGTGGGCTCATTTAATAACCGAGCTCACATTAGCAGCGATTTACAGAAAGGGGCGAAAAGGAAAGAAAAATCTATTGCGAGGAATGTTTATATGCTTCGCCCGACATCTGCTTTTTCCTTTTCTCTCGTCACAGCCTTAATGCTCCGTACCAATACGCCATCCGTTAACCCCGTCGACGGTCGCATTTTCTCAAAAGCGCGTCGAAAATCACTATACTCGCCGCTCGAATGAAGCATCGTAAACTTTTGAATTACGGAGCCAAGAGTCGCGCGTGCCGCATTTTTAATCGCCTTTCGAGCGCTTATGTTCTCCATCCCGCGTCGTTTTTCGCGGGGTCCTGGCTGTTGTTAACTCACGATGCTGGCAACTAATGAAGGCCTTTGATATTCGAGTCATCAGATCCCCTTTGGTTCCCTGCTTGAATGCACCCGCGACCGTCTCTCCCGTGTTCTTAGTTTAGCCTTTGGCGTTGCGAATGTTAATGCGCGATACGCATCACTTTGTGAACCGTTAAACAAGAATAATAGCCCGAGGCTCTCCCCACTGTTAGCGTGCAGTTTCTGCCTTCGCCTAGCAAGTCCGAAGCTAGGTTACCGCCTGCACTGTTAGGCGTAAAAAGGGCGCAAGTAATGCGCTGTCTCTTTCGACGTGCCGCTTAGACGAAGTTTAGACATATGTGGGCACAGCCGTTTGGATTTTTCGATGAAGAAAATGGCCCTTGTTGGAGAACAGGAGGCTTTATTTAGGAATTTAATTGTTGTATGGGGAGATGACGGTTACTTCTGTGATTTCGAATAGATATTAAAAAAAAAGCATGAACTTAGTCTGTATAAGGGTACACCGTGTGAGTGGATGCACAAGATGTGCAAGCCGGAAAGCAAGCGGCCTTTGCCAGTCACCAGTGTAATTCGAACTATTGCAACCAGCTTCAAAAGGAGGCCTTCAGAGTTCCCAACGCTGAAAGTCACATGCTAGTTTTCTTCTTATAGGAACAGCTTCCTGCTGCTTGGCAGACGTAGAGTCGAATACTGGGCGATGATGCTATTTTTTTAATGCTTTAACATTAGTAATTTCAAAGTGTAAAAAAAGTGTATGTGTGGCAAGTGTGGTTAGAATTTGATTGAATTGAATCTCGGGATTTTATATGCCAAAAACATGATTTGATTATGGAATTTGTGAAAATCGTATGTGGCAGATAGCATAATTTTTGTCCTTGAGCTGAATTATTCCAAGAAGCACGAGAAATCGAAAAACGCATTCAACTAATTAACAAAAATCCACGAATTAACTCATTACTTAATTACTTTATGGTACATATTGCAATTTACGAATTGTAGCAGGTGAGCTTCCAAGACGTAATATTCAGTTGAAATGAATTTCCAGGATGGCACCGGTTTCGAGGTATTATTTCCCAAAGTTTTGAGCGCAATACATTGGCTTTCCAGTTACTTTTGCGCTTGTATGCATAAAAGAGCGTGTTGTTAAAGGAATAAGTGGAACAACAGTGCATATTAACGGCAAGTCTGATTTCGCTTATCTCCAAACTGGCGTCATTCTGGAAATTCATTCCAAGTGGATATGCCTTGCAATCTCACTGGCTACAATTTATGAATTGCAATATGTGCCTTAAAGTAAATAATTCAGAAGATAATTATAGCTTTTTAAATTAATAACTGGCTGAATTTGTGTTTCGATTTCTCGAGCAAATAATCTCCGCCTCTCTGAATAATTTAGCTCAAGGAATAGAATTATGTTATCTGCAACGGGCTATTCTTTAAAATTCCGTAAAACTTAAAAATTATCACCCTGTAGCTATATAGTGCTTCTGACGACGGTCTGCGGAGGACCAACGTCAGTTGCACTTCGCTCCCCGAAGAGGCTGGACGTGCGTTGCCTGAGTTGCTGAGCTCCTGAACAAAACTTTACAGTGTCGTGAACGTAGTTTAAAATCATGGATACAGGACCGCGAAGAGGTGTGACGTAACTCTGTTGCATTCCTCTCGCACTTACCGCTATATCACCGCTGAATTTCTTTTCTTGCGAGTTTCTTCCTGGATAGAAACACGATAGAAACCGCTATAAATACCGCGATGACGATACTTGCTACAGATGACAGAAAGTTTGTCTGAAGTTCCCTTAAAAGCCATCGACGTGGAATTTTCAAGTTCAAGGTTATTGTTTCACTTTATTTATTTATTTCAGTTATTTCATCTCATTTATTGTTTCACTTCATTATTGTTTATTGTCCCCTTGTTCCGCTTATTCTGGGCACGAAGCATTGGGCAAGCTGAATTTCCTTGGGAAATCGCGGGCACACTTCGACAAATCGTTTCGACGTAAAATTCACCAGTATTCTATTTTCTCAAACGCAATCCCATTGGTTTTCTACGTGCCAGTTGCAGTTATATAAAGACCTGAAGTCCAGTATTCAGAGACTATGCAAAACGGACGTTATTTAGTCTAGTAAACCCTCCCGAGTGTTTTTTTTTACTAAACAACTTTTTCTCTGTTTCTCCCTGTCAGTTCTTTCTGCCTTTATCTACATTTAAAACTTCTTTTAGAAATAACGTTCACACACAATGTGCAAAATTGTTTAATTTAGTCACATTCATATGGAATGTCAAGCTAGGCATGCTGACAGCAAAACCACCCCAGGATTCATTAACTAACTCTCTCTTTCTCATTCTTAGATCCAATAAGGCGGTATTTAGTATATCCCTGTGAGTTGCTATTACATTCCAGCGTGTTTCACGCGATCTGTGCTGTGAGCTGTCGTTAGTGTGCTTATGTTACCTTACTTTAAGTATGACATGTTCGTTCAAGTTACCGTTTCTTTTCCTTTTTTGCTTGCTACCAACCTGTATATCATTTTTAGTACACATTCGTTCTTTGCTAAAAAGAGTTGCCGGCTCGCCTTGAAGGCGCCAACATCTCATAAATATTATCTAAGAAAACGCTAAATAGGAGAGCTGCTTTTGTCATCGCAATATCCAGCTTACATTAAAAACAAAAAAGCGGTCGCAATCTTTTTACTCACTCAAATGCAGTAGACATTGTGGCGTTCATTCGTCGTTTCGACACAAGCCCTAGTATCACACATGCCAACGCATCCTAAACGTCTTTAACTGGCACCAGTGGGGTTCTCAAAGAAGCGAAAAAAATAATAATAAAAGTGTGCTCGCACCTTCGACCGTGCTATCTCCTCGGCGGTGTGTCTTGTTCTTTCGCAAGCGGCAGTCAGCTACTGCACTAGTATGCGCTACTGTGTAACACACGTACTCTATATTGAAGTCGCGCCACGAGCCTAAGAAGCTGCCGCTTTGGTGACCTACTGCGTCCGCACGTTTATCGCCGTCCAAACGCCATCGCCAGGGGAGTGCTTGTCTTAATCGGCGAGGCGAAGCGGATTGCTGTTCCATGCCGAAGCAGTCAATAAAAAAAGAGATAGAGAGAGGGAGAAGGCGAATGAACTGTGCAGCCAAACGTTTTTCAAAGGAAGAAAAACGCGAACAAATGGGGAAAGAAAAAAGGAAATCCAGAATGCGGCTGGGGCCGAACTGGCATGTTGTCGCGGTCTCGGTTCGCGGCAGTCAGCTATATCCGGGGTTCAATCTGGAACCCAACGCCGCTCGTGTCGTGCTGGGCTACGATGCCGGGTTGGAAACGGGAGTCGGTCGAGAGGCAGAAGGGCACGCCGCTGGAAGGAAAGGGCAGAGAGTGCGCGAGGGAGGAGGTGCAAGAGGCATAGGAGTGCTCGTCTCATCAGCCTTAATGGCGGCCGGCGCGCTTCTGATTACGAAGCGCCAACCCCGTCTCAGCCGCTTGTAGTCCCCATTCTTCGAGCGGTCCCCCCTTTCTTTCCTCTTTCCCTTCGTCCCTCTCTCCATCTTCAACAGGGAGTTCGGGCAAAACCAAAGCGAAGCGCCAATGACACACAAAAGGTCCGTCTCGTCTTCTTTCTTTGCTATTCCTGTCTTCACGTTCCCCCCTGGTTTTGGTTGCCTATCTACTGCGACCCACTTTCTTCTTTAATCTTACTCTATACGCCTGCCTTATTCCCATCCACGCAATGCTTCTGCATTCCTCCTCCAACTGTTCTTTCCATGTTCTTCTCATGCTGTGCGCTTGCATGTGCTTTAGTGTACTATATATGTATTCTTACGTGTCCGTTTCCTACTGTCCGCAATCCGTGTCCTTCGAGGTCTCTCCCTCTCACTGCCTTTTCTTTCGTGTTCGCTTTCGGTTCGCTGCGCCCGTTGCCGCTTACGATATCCCTCGCCGTTGACGCTTGGCGATGTGGTCACTCCCTTTTCGGCAGCGCGGTGGTGGCGTTGCTGGCGCAGCCACATGCATTACAAGTGGCTTTCCAACTCGAGTGCAAACTCCTGTATACGGACCCATCTTCCCGTTTCTTTTATCTTTCCTTTTGATTTCTCCGTCTCTACTCCGTCTTGCTTTTCCTTTTGTTGGATTAGCTTTCTTAGTTCCTTTATTTCTGTATTTGCCGTCTTTCTTTTATTCCTTTTTTTATTTCAGTTGCACCATGTTCTTCATTTGGCAAGATTTTGGCCTGCTTCTGTATAGCACAATAATTTAGCTTTTTTTTGTGCACGGAGATGTCTAAGTAAAATGGGGGCTGGCTTATTTTATGGGTCCTCTGTCACTCCTTTCTAACTTATAAGACATGATAGTTCTCAAACATATCGAACAAAAACAACAAAAGAAAAAGAAAGAGAAAAAAGAAACGAGACAAAAGAAAACATATTCAAAACAACGGTCAATCTAGCCAAGATGACTATGTTTATGGAAGTACAAAAACTGAAATTGGCTTAGAGGAAAGACATCAGCTGTTTCGATGTAGAAAACTTGTGTAAATGTGTTCAGGGAGAGCGTAAGCAAGGTTTTTGAGCTAAAAAAAGAAGGGCGCTTCTTTTTTTTTTGTTTTTTACAATACGACCTTAACGGGCAAAGTGTCAGAGTGGGGTTGAACTTTAATATGCAGAAGAGAAATATAATGCTCAATAACCTAGCAAGGGAACAAGAGTTCAGGATCGCCAATCAGCCTTTAGAATTTATGAAGGCGTACGTTTACCTAGGTCAATTACTCACAGGGGGCCATGATCATGAGAAGGAAATTTACAGAAGAATAAAAATGGGTTGGAGTGCATCAGGCAGACATTGCTAGATCCTGACTGGAAGCTTACATTATCATTGAAAAGAAAGGTGTACAAGCAATGAATGCTACAGGTGCTGACATATGGGGCAGAAACTTGGAGACTGACCAAGAAGCTCTAAAACAAGTTCAGGACCGCGCAAAGAGCGATGGAACGAAGAATGTTAAGCGTGGCGTTAAGAGACAGGAAGAGAGCTGTGTGGATCAGAGAGCAAACGGGAATAGCCGATAGTCTAATTTAAATTAGGAGAAAAAAAGGAGCTGTGTGGGCCATGCAATGCATAGGATAGATAACCGTTGGACCATTAGGGTTACAGAATGGGTGGCAAGAGAAGGGAAGCGCAGTTGAGGAAGGCAGGAGACTAGGCGGAGCGATGAAATTAGGAAATTCGCGGGCGCTAGTTGGAATCGGTTGGCGCAGGACAGGGGTGATTGGAGACCGCAGGGAGAAGCCTTCGTCCTGCAGTGGTCATAAAACACGCTGATAATGATACGATGATATTTAAAAGCAACGTCGAGAAAAATAAATGAAGGGAACGTTTTTTTTTTTTACTATATATCACTATGCCCGACACTGTGTTCAATGAGACATAACAAGGAGCTCACTGTATACGGCAATCGCAACGTGAGGAACGGCCCCGTCTAAGAGGACCCCTAGAGCTGCTATCTGAACAGACAGGAAAGGAGAAATCGTTTCACTTGGCATTCACCGAAATTATTTCACGTTGTTTGTTGCTTTTAAAAGAAATAGCTACCTAGCGGTTGTGGGGATCAGATTCTCAATCGAGGCCATCATACCGATTTTGCAACAAAATTGGACAGAAGGCTTGAAAAGCATCATGTTTACAACACTTTACCTGAGCGAATGAAAGCAGATATGATAATTTTGTTAAACTGCATTTCATTGTAAGCGGGCTGACTTATACCGCTAAGTTGTGACGACATTGAGATAAGTGCGCAGTAGGCAGTCTCTTAATTTCACACAAGCTAAAACTAAGAGATCATATTTTTTGTGAACTTAAACTGCTGTAGGGACGAGACACCGAGGTAGATGAATACAGGACGAACGCATCTACCTTGGTGTCTTGTCGCTAGCGCAGTTTAAGTTCACAAAAAATGTCTTACCAAGTAGCCGCCCTACACACTGTCCTTAAGAGATCATATTTGTCCGTTTTAGACTGACTAAACGCTAACGCACGCAGAATTGCGGTATTCGTTTTTAGCGCACAGTGGACGGGCTGTAAATTTTGTGCTTCACTTCTATTTTCTTGAAGCTGAATGATCTACGGCAGTTTCTGTAAATATTTGCCCCCAATGAACTGCTCCCAGAAGTCGGCAGAGTTTAGACTTCTCGCTGGAGTGGAAGCTTCAGCTAGGGGTCTCCTACCTAAATATATGGAAAACGAGAAACCGTTTTTCTCGGCGACCACTGCACTTAATCTCATGTGGTTTGTCGCATTTATAGGCAAGAATTGAAATTTATAGCAACTGTAAGAAGTAGATATTTTATTTAAGTCCCCAATGTTTTAATAAAAACTGATAAAGATGGCTAAATTTCAGAAAAAAAATGAGGCATAATGTTAACGGCTCTGTAGCTCAGCAATTAAAAAAAAAGAACGAATTCTGCAAACTGCACCTAGTCATGCATTGAAGGCGAATGCAATTGATGTATTATACACCGCTACTCGTTCGAGAGTAGGACTGCTGCAAAATCGTCGTAAACATTGCAATAAATTCATCGAAGCTGTAAGTTCGTATATAAAGCTTTTCCACTTCAGGTGCCGCAACGAATATAGTTTACCGTACTACTATGTGTGTTTTGGGTGCGGAGTTACGGATTTGCAATGTTCGGGCTCCTATTTCTTTACTCTTACCAATTCTTGTAAACCATTCATGCCCTAAATCAATATTACGCCTCCTAAAGCCGCTAGAATTAATCTCTCTCAAACGCAACAAATTTCATTCAAATTGGTTCAGCGGTTGTGTCATAAAAGCGTATCGGCGTTTTACATGTATTCGAATAGGTGGCATCGAAGTTGACCTCGCGCTTAAGCTTGCTCCTATATGCAACAAGTATATTTCATTGACTTCGGTTTTCCCGTTAACTTGGGAGTCTGCGTTTCACGTATGTTTGAATAGGCAAATATTAGTTGATCTTGAGCTGTGACACCACGCCAAAGCTGGTGCGGTAAAGGGAATGGAAAGCAGACGGCAAGGCTACTGCCGCAAGTGCGAGTCGGACCCACGCATTCCGCATAGACGCGTGCGTTGCTTTGCCCTCCCGCTTGCTTTCTTGGGTGTTTGTGCACAAGATTGGCCCCGGGAGTGTTAGCCAGTGCCGCTCACCGCCAGGGCAGTGGATGTAGAACATCCTTTTAACCGCTCGTGTATGTTTGTGAACTGTTTTGTTTTTTTGCTCGTTTTGTGCACTTCTTTCCTCCCGGTGCGCTGGCCCTGTGGCAAAGCTCCTCTGCACCCGTCGAAGGGGATAAGCGTGACACTCTCATCGCAGGCACAAGTGCGACGGCATCGCTTGCCTTTGCCACCAGGGGGCGACATCCGTGCATCGGCTAGCTAAGCATCTCACCACAGAAGGGCGAGTTTCTTCATTTGCTGCTACCTACTTACTGGGCTACGATTGTTGTTAACATCAGTCAGAAGCGTATGCTCATCGTTATTCCGTGAGCGTGAAGTATGATTAGTTTTGGGAGTAAAGGCGCTCCTCACTAGCGCCAAGAAAAAAAAAAGAAAGAAAGCGAAATTCTTAATTAACAAATTGGCAGAGATATGCCAAATCGAGCAACTCGTGCATCAAACACCGCGAAGCTGATGGAACTCCTGACACCCTAAAACACAAAACACAAAGCGCACCACAACACTCAACAAACTAAGATGTCTAATCGGGACCAGTGTCTCTAAGGAACGTTAAAAGGGCTTTCGTTGCGCGAAAAGCCCTAGTTGTCTGTTTTGCCACTTCCCGAATTCTATACCGAAGATCCTGCAAACTCTCCACCATACCGGCGCAATTTCTTCTGTATTCCCGATTATGTTATTGAAATACTTCGCTATATCCGAGCTTAGCACATTTATACTCTCCATTACATCCGAAGCCCACCCCTCGTGGTTGCTTAGTGGCTTTGGTGCTGCGCTGCTAAGCACGAAGTGGCGGGATCAAAGCCTGGCTACGGCGGCCGCATTTCGAAGGGGGGCGAAATGCAAAAACACCCGTGCACTTAGAGTTAGGTGCACGTTAAAGGATCGCAGATGGTCAGGATTAATCCGGGGTCATACGCTACGGCGTGCCTCATAATCATATCTCGTGGTTTTGTCACGTGAAAACTTATAATTTAAATTTGTTTAATATCTTAAGCGTGCTCCTGCATGCCTTACCGGCTCTGCCGACGCCAGCGTATTGCTGCACGTTCCTATAAGCCTGCTAGATCTTCATTGCTGGCTGTCCGGCTGCGCGTTCTCACCAATGTCACGGTTATACGCGGCCCCTTCGGGGCTCCGACGCATGCTGCGCTGCTGGCTTTTCTTAGCTGGTCACCGGCGCCGGCGTCCGGATGCGCGTTCGCACCGATTCCATGGTTATAAGCGGCCGCGCAATATGGTGCATATAAAGGCTACGGAAAAAGACCTTAGGGAGAAACAGGTGTGTATTCATTACACGAAATGAAGAAAACATGGCAAACTAACCAACTATATATACCTGCTCTAGGTATGTTGTCACTGATTACCTCATAACCAGTAGCAGCTACAACTGGCATCATAAGCCAGCATGAAGCAAGAAACAACGATAAAAAAAAAAAAAAAGAAAGTAACCATAAATCTGAGACAAGCAGATCTCGACGCATGCAACGTCAAGCAACGACGAAGAAAAAAAAACAGCACGAAAACACAAAGAAAATTACTCAAGCAGCATGCAAGCAATGTGATATACGTACATGTCACAAGTAAGAGCGTGCCGCAAAGAAACATTATGATAACATCAGGAGGATCCTCTGCTCAGGAAGGCATTTGATACGACGCACGAACGTGTATCATGGAGAGTGCTTTGTTGCGTTGTCCTGTGCATGCCCATAGAGTGCGTATCGACTTCTATTTTATCATTATGCGTCTGTCGAACTTGGCGCGTGCAGTATACCGACAGGCAGATACATGCGAGACTTAAGAAAGGGTCTGAAGATACTCTCGTCTTTCCGATGGCGCTCGCAATAAGCCAAGGAATAGCAGCAGTATCAAATGCACGTACCTATAGGAACGTTGCTCTCACAATGTCGCAATCAACGCGCGACATTGCTTGCGACATATAAATCACCCGCATATAATTATGCTAATAAACTGACCCGTTTTCTTGTCTGATCATACAGAGGCATTCCTTATGGAAATGAATTCAGCATTGCGCGCATTAGTCAGGAAAATGCTAGGCTTGATGAGCACGGAACGAGAGCTTTCGCCATATCAGTGAGGCGACGCTAACAAAATCGCATTCTTGTTGTGCTTGCGTCCTCCCTCCCCCTCCCCCTCTCTCTCTCCTTGGGCGCTCATTGAAGCTAGTTGCTCTTTCTCAAACGCCTTAGAGGACACACTTGCCTGCTTCGTGTAGTGAGGGGCACTGCGCGGACAAGACACGATATTTTTTCGCAATATTATCTAATAGAATCGAAGCAGCGAATACATACACTTTCCTAGTCGCTGCCAACATCACTCCACCATTTTCGCTTTCTTTGTGGCTCATGAGCTCACGACTCTTCTCCGGACCGAAGAGAGCTGCTCTGCGCCAGCATGCTCCCTCCCCTCCCTAACGCTCCTGCCCTTTCTCTTTCTTCACCTTAAAGGTGAATGAAAATGAAAGACACAAATAAGGGGGTCAACGCTGGAGATACATTATCGTTTCTTTCCAAGCTGGTCCTGAAAGAGAGAGAATGATAAATGAAAGGCAGGGAGGTGAGCAACAACTGAGCCTGGTTGGCTACCCTGAAATAGCGGAAGAGAAAAGGGGATGGAAGAATTGGGGAAAAAGGGAAAGTCCACTGTGTATATCGCCGACGTAATAACAGTTTGCTGCTATATATCGCCGACGATGAGCAAAACGAGAACAAGGTGAAAGCCGGAGCCTGACGGTCACTCAGTCCGGATCACAGATTGGTGCTCAATCTGGTCGCCTTCAAAAATCGCAGCAGCGATTTTGTGCTCTTTCGTAGCTGCGAAGTGCGCGGTCATGTTCGCAAGATCTCGTTGTTCAAGGTGAATGGTTTTCTATCCAACTGATTTAGAGCTTTGCAGAGGTCACGTCTTTCATTTTCAAGAGATGGGCAATAGCACAGTAGGTGTTCTATAGTATCCTTGACACCGCAGGCATTGCACTTGGCTCTCTCAGCGATTCTAGTCGAACATGTATATGCATCGGTGAATTTAACGCCCAGGCGTAAACGGCACAGCATTATTTCCGCACTTTGCGGTAGCCCAGGTAACAGCTGCAGTTGCATAGATGGGCGAGCGAATGCAATCAACGCTGGGTGTATTTAGACGTGTGCCGCTTCTCTAATGTTATGCGGTGTGCCAGCTTGCTTACGTGTTGGGCTGCGTTAGTCCTCGATAAAGGTACAGAAACAAGGTTTGTTCCTTCGGGTGCTTTCTTAGCGGCTTCGTAGGCGAGGTATTTGAAGGAGCTACCGCAGAGATTAGGCAATTATGGCAATGCGAAGGAAAGTGATCGTAATTGCCACGTGTAAAAGCTGTCGCATAGCAATTTACGGTGATGTGCCATAGAATGCGACACGCTTCTGTCGCATTCATGTAAACGTAGCTTATGAAGCGGAAGGAAGCAGCAAGACTGAGGGATAGAAAGAAAGAATGGGAATACAAAGAAAGAAACAAAAGATATTGATATAAGGAGCGGAACAAAGAGTTAAATGAAGGGAAAGATAGAAAGATGCGAAAGGCAGGATGCGAAGACTAAGCAGATAGACAATTTAATTTCCTTCCTTATGCAAAGGTAAAAGGACGCGGGGAGTAAGAAAAAGCAGAATGAAAAGAAAGCCTTACACAGACTGTCGTTTCTCGCTTAGTGAAATAAATCGTACCGCGTAAAAATGAGGCCGAGAGACGAGAGCATTAAGAAAAAATAGTCTCTTGTCGAGTTCATGCTTGACGACGATTATAAAAATTTTATTGGAGATTATTCACGATGATGTGTTTTCGAATCTCGCAGTGCTGGTTCTCACTGGCGAAATTTTTTTTTTGCTTCTTTGATTATTTCTGCCAGCATATGTAATGGATGTCAAATGCGATAAACCTTACACAGGAAAAAGTAGAAAAAGAGATGTGCCGGTAAGTGAAACTGGAAGCGCAAGGCCGTGTTGAAACAGAGAAGGACGAGAAGAAAGTTCCGCGGAGTCGAGCGAGATGTTGAAGGTAAACGAGATGAACAGAAAGAAAGAGATAGAATGGCATCAAGGAAGCGCTTACTTGTCTACTCTGGAATCCAGAAAGATGGAACGTTCTGTGGGTCTCATCTATCCTTTCGGCGCGCATTGAGCTGGCGTTATTCTGAATTTATTCATACGCAATCCTCTTTCTGTTTCGCTACCATCGCCCACGCTATTGAAGTCTAGACCCCATTTTAGGGCAAAAAAGAAAAGGAAAACGATACTAAACTCCTCTCTAATTGCGTTTGCGTGACTGTGAATAATATCGTGCACACAGACTCCGCTTTCTTTTTTTCTTCTTATTCATTTTGTTTGTTGTTCTGTTCGCGGTGGCTTGTATGGCCGCATAAAACAATTGTGAACTTTCGTTTACGTTTGATGGCAATATACCTTTTTCATTTTCGCTTTCATACAGCCTAAGGTGCAAGTAATATAAAAAATAGAGCTGGTAGATAGATTTTTCTCGTATCAGTGTCTTATTTTTTTTTTTCCGTTTCTATAACATCAGTACCCGTATACTTCGCTTTTTAAGGGCAGGTATTTAATGGCTTCCTTTTGTTCCTTCTTGTATTTCATAAATTTTCTTTTATAAGTACTCATCCGCAAGTTTCAGGTACCTATATGTGGCTCGGTAACACGAAACGTAGAAGAAATTACGCGCACACACGCGCGCGCGCACACACACACACACGCACTTGCACAAGCACACTGACGCACACACATTTTTTACTACAACATTTGTTCAGACTTCGAGTGACCAGTTCCCGTTCATCTTGCTTTTGTCCCGCCGTCCTAAACTACGGAGCACTGTTTCTCACTCATAAAAACGCAAGCTGTCGAAATTAAGTACTGAGGGCTTTCTCCATCTTTGTCGCTTCTTGTGAATTCTCTCACGAATTGTGGATTCTCTTGTGGAATCTCTTTCGAATTGCCCCTCTTGTCTGTTTTCTTCTTATGAAAGGCCGCAGATACATTCTAACAAAGGTATGAAGAAGCTTTGCGTAGCAGCAGATAATTTGGGATAAAATACAGCCCTATCTCCTGCTGCTTTCTGCCCTTTCAGAGCTTATCGCTTCTCAGATTTGAACTGAATAGGCACAGGGCACCGGCCTAAGAATGTATTGCCGGCTCGTGGGTATGACAGTTCAGGATTGTTGGAGCCTTTTGTGAGTCCTCCCTGCCTACCTATTATTATCCCTGCGACTGAGTCGAGAGTATTTATTTATTTATTTATTTATTTATTGCTTCATGAGCTCACGATTGTGCTCATGCCAAAGAACGATTTAGTTCTATTGTGTTATTTTGTTAGGACTCAAAACGGGATTGCTCTCTGCGATGACAGTGAGAATTGGTATTGCGGCGGAACAATATAACTATATGAGAGATTCATGTGTGCTATTGAATAAACCAAGTTTTAATTGGTTTCTTAGGTTTAAACTACGGCATGATATAATTGGTAATGTGCTGATACAAAAACACCTTTCTTCTTTTTTGCAGTACATGCATGTGCAGAAGCTCGTGGCCCGGCGGGCAATGTCCGCAGGTCTTTTTGTTCTTGCGGCACAAGATATACTGGTATATATTAGAAGAAAGAATGAAAGAAAGAAAGAAAGGAAGAAAGCTTTGGAAGCCGTTTTCACAGACTTTCAACAACGTTCTTGTTTACTTCTTGTGGCAATCAATCAATCAATCAATCAATCAATCAATCAATCAATCAATCAATCAATCAATCAATCAATCAATCAATCAATCAATCAATCAATCAATCAATCAATCAATCAATCAATCAATCAATCAATCAATTTATTGATAAGTAATAAACTAAACTAAACGAGAATTAGTCCAGTGGCTATGTTGTGTTATGGAATCACAATTGTCGCTCTGGCCCTGTTACTAGATGCAGGCAGTGGTAAGAACGACAGACATGACAAAGTTCAGTTACCACGACGCGACGAAATTTTATAGAGCTTCTGTGTTTCATGATGTTTCCTGCACCTTTGAGTTTCCTCAAAAACACGTGCGATGAAACGGAAGAAGCATGAATTCCTTGTACACAGAAAGAAAAAAAAACAAAGGAAAGCTGGGGAGGCCGATCGAACAGTCACATTGTTTGTTGTGCTACGCGTAGAAGGAAAGGGTTTGATTGCGCGCGCGGAAAAGACGCACTGCATACCTTTTTAGGCATAGCTGCCCCGCTGGCGATAGACCAACGTTCCGAATAGCTGCAGCGGCATACTGTATGGCTACGGCTCATCGTACACGCTTTGCAGAATGGAGAAAGAGAGAAGAGGGTGGACACACGCACGCAAAAAAAAAAGAAAAAGAAGAAAAAAAGATAAACAAGGAACAAGCCAGCTTCGGAGGCGCCATCGTTCCGTAGTTTCTCTTGTCCTTTACGTTGGCGTTTAGCGTCGGAAACAAAAATGGGGCCACGTGTATTGGCCCAGCGAATCGCCGTTATTGAGAACGATGACGCAGCACGTAGTTTTAACCGAGCTGTTTTGTTTCCAGATTCTCGGAAGAGCGCCGTTCTCCCTAACGCTTCAATGGTCATCGCTCTTGTACTTGTTTTCGAAGGAAAAGATAGGTCGAGGAGAAAATGGCTCACCCTCCGTGGGTTGGTGGCTTGTTTATCTTCTCGTAGCGCCGGGCGAACGTGGTAAAATTCCGGGGAATGGTGTCGCAAGGCTTAGGAATTGGAGCGGCTCTTTTCTCGGCTCCGCGGCGAAGCAGACAACCGCAACGCGTTAACGAAAATGGTAGGAGGCGCCAGCCTTCAAGGGGGATACTTCGAAAACGTTGGCGGTATACGCCTTGCGACATTTTTGAAGAATGCTCACTGCGTTCATTTTTTCCAGCGGCATTCGAAAACCGCAAGCTGCCTCCTCGTGAAGCACTTTGGCATTGCGACGCGTGTGGAGGGGCACATCTTGGGAGGCGCACCCACGGCGTATCTCGCGTGCTCGCAAGAGTGAGCGCATTTATACACGATAAGTTTTCTTGATCGGTACGCAAACCCGCAATAAAAAAAAAAGGACTTCCTCTCAATGTATGCAGACAGTAACGTCAGGGTTAAGAAGCAGAGTTCGGTTAACTGTCTTTGCTTTACACGGGCGTCAAGTATACATGAATTATGTACGAAAAGCGTTCAATTTATTAGCCTACAGCGCCTATAGTTGAGATGCGTACGTAAAATGTATATACGTAAAATAACAGAGTGCGAGTCATTCCTAAAGAAGTGAAATGAAGAAAGCTGTACATTTTTGACGCATGCATAGCCAATGATATTAGAGAGTTTTAGTTTTGGGGACGCAAGTGACTCGCGTACGCCAGCCGCTTGCGTCCCCTAAACTAAAGCTCTCTGCTTAAAGGACTATAGTACGCGCGTTTACGAAACATACACGAAAAAAGGCGGAAACCGCATTGTAATGTACTGCTTCACTGAAAGACAGCAGCTGATACTTAGATATCATAAACGACAATGAAAGTCAAAATTTGTTGTCAGGTTATTGCACATAACGAAGCCAACCCCAAAGATTATTTTGCTGTGCACTTTTCGGAATTTGGAAAAGAGAAATTATGCTTCCCTTTTGAACGCCTCATGTGACGCTTTGCACAAGTCTTGCAAGTATACCGAGCAAAATGCCTGCGTGCCTGTAACATCTGCAAAGGGTGCATTTTTTTGACGCCGCACACCTTGGCCGTACTTTCCAACGCGGGCTTTAAAAACGACGCCTAAGCATGCGGTCTCTGTTACCCCCCGCACCTATGCTTTGTATTATATACATATTTGGTCACGGAGTATAACTGGCGGATCCAGACGGTGGGCCCACTCAGACTCACGGGTCGACCCCAATCCGAGTAAGTCAACGCGTGAGTGAGTTTGCCAACCTATGACGCGATAGCGGCGGTTCAGCGGCGGCATGCGATGTGCTTGCGAAGGGCGAGAAAAGTGTAATGCATTATTACGGAATGCGGCCCATCTTCGCAGCGAAAGCAAACCTAAAACGAGAGAACAAAATCATAATGAGGGTTTCAAGCTAATTCAAGCTAGACCATGTGACTTCCCGCAGCTGCGGCTCAGCGGCTGTGGGAATGGTCACATGGTCGCAGGTTCGTTTCATGACCATTTCTGTATCTGCCACGCAACAATAATTGTGGACTGGGGGTGAAACTGATGGCTCCCAGACAGTTTTATACCGTTTTACCAGTGCCGAATGCTGTTGTCCTCCGACTTGTGCGTGAAAAAAAAATATAGTCAAATACAATTACAACTAATTAATTAATTCGTAAATGTAACTGATTACTGTGACCCATTAGTGCCCCACGAAAGCAACTGAACAATTACTAAAAGAACTAAACGATTACTTTTACGTTACTTTCCTTCGACCGTTTATTAACATTGATCAAACACAGCAAATAGAACGAGCTGGCCTGTCTCTCTCACTGCCTCCTCTGCAGCGCGCCCACGTTCCTCATCTTCCGTAACAATTGCTCTTCAAAAATTTTTGTTGGTAACTGCCCTCGCTTTGTCGTGAAGGAAGCTGGCAGCGACATTGAAAACTCGCTGAATGTGGGCACAGAAAGACTCTGTGATAACGTAGCAAACGCCTTGCACAATACTTGCTCGGAACGAACTGGACGAATTTTCCTGAGGTCGTGAGAGATAGCATTCAGGTATGTCAATCGCTGACACCTCTTTCCTGCGAGCTGTGCCAAACGTATCAGTGTTTCCCTACCTGCATGCTATCTCTCACAACCTCAGGAAAATAGGAAAACGTGCAGGCGAGGAAATGGTCTTGTTGCGAACCAAGGGGTTGCAGCCGAGCGCCAGGACCAGTGGTCCAGCGTGGCTAGGCCCCTAGAACGGACTAGAGCGTGCCATGCTTGCGCCGCTCCACTTTAGTTTCGCCATATTTTTGCCTTGCCGACCGAAAGCGCCGACCTTCACCATCAGGCACCAGCAGCAGTTTGTTCCACGCACAGAAAAGACGGTCTACTCAATTCCCTTGTCCTGTGGCCTAGCCTACGTGGTCCAATCTGGCAGATGTTTAAATGAAAGGCTCAGGGAGCACAGCAATAACGTCACTACTGCCGACACTTAGGTATACGTTGCCGGAACTGCAAACGGTGTGAGAAACAGGGGCCTTTCTTTGAGCAGACCTGAATTCTACGCAGGTGCGCAGAGATGATCACGAGGGAAATAGTTGAAGCAGGTGAGATGTCAAAGCTTAAAGAAAGTTGCATCAGCATGCCGTCGGTGTTGTTAAATGTTAAGGAGCGCCTCTTTTTAGGCATAGTGACCCCATAACGGTTGTTTCAAGGCTGCCGTTTCACGTGGTGACTCGGTCAGCGGAGTATATTCGTAGTGCATTCTGGCTTTTGTTCTTGTTTTGTATGTGACGTGGCTTTGATTCGCGCCAGATTTTTCATCGTTATCGAGTAGGGGCTTCACATATCGTCTTGACTTTGTTGTTGTTTTTGCGTGCGCGTGTGAGTCGAATTGCATACTTACAAGCGGTTCGCGTGGCAGTGACACGGTTCACGTGTCAGTCCCTGCCGATTTAGTGTGCGCTGTGATCATATAAACAAAGAATGTGCTTACTGAATGCCGTGGTGCTCGTGTATGAGTTATCGATAAAGCTCAGTGCATCATTATTATTACCGGGGCTCGAAGAAGGCGAGCACGACGTCTTACCTACTTAACATTTTCACCACACCAGAAAAATGCTCACAAGATTTGGCATAAAATGTTATGGATTCTTCATTCGCTTATCGTAGCTACTTTTCCAATATTTTCCAAGCAGCCTAGCCATTCTCTCTTGAGGCCCTTCCGCTCTGGACTTCACACTACTTGCGAGTTCTCACAAAAACGCGCTCACGACGACGCATCAAATGCCACGTATGAGGTGCGGGCACATGAGCGGCCTCACGAAAACGACCAAAAAAGCTTTTCGAGCCTTCTTTCACCCCTTTACATCCACGCGATAAACTTTGTCTCACCAATCGCTCTAACTCTTGCTCGGCACTTCCTCACGCCGCCCTTCCCCACCTCCCCATTTTTATCTGTTTATTTTTTTCGTTTCTGCTGTCTGAGGTTATCACGGTTGGATTTCTTCCTAAGAGGTGTCGTAGGGTGCAGCGTATGACCCGGTCGTGGCGGTGTCATTCACATCAGGGCGTGCGCAGATGGTAACGACCCAGGAGGGTGGCGTTCAAACGACCGGCCATTTGTAACGTCCTTCTCTTCTCTTTCGACAACCATGCTCTCGGCCCTCCGCCCTCTCGTGAACTCATCCGCAGAAACTCTGGGCCTAAGGGGTAAAGCCTTTCGCGGCTTTAGTTGTCAACCAAAAGTCACCTTCTGGCCTTTTTTTATTTTTGTGTTTCTTTCGAATCCAAACAATATGTAGAACACGCACCAGGAGCCAAGCTTGGGCCGATATAGAGCATCGTTGCATCTTCCTCGCGTAATAGCAGAGCGAGACATTTCTGGGAACTGTAAAAAGAGGGAGGGGGCGGGCGGGGGGGGGGGGACCCATTCACGCCTTACGTGCTTGTATGTCCTTAATGCTTCTTCATATAGGAGCGCACTTGCTGCAATAGTGCCACTTTGTCGGCGTTAAATTTATCGTACAGTAGCCAGTGTATGGATATTTAGCTGGATGGTAGCTGCGGGTTCATTAATTTTTACACCGAGGAAGATGAACATGACGAAAAAAAAAAGAGATTGTTCGACACGGAGGAACTTTTTCGCAATACCAACAGAGGCGTATTGGTAACAGACACGCAGACAAAGAACTTATTGAGGTCCTCAGAAGCACCGCCCTTAGAGCAGCACCGCGGCCCGCTTCCACGTGGGGACGGGGAGGCCTAGCCTCACCGCCGCATCGTGGGCTATATGGAAAGCCCGGAGTTGCGAGAGAATCTCGCAACTCTTGATGGCAGAACTCGACTTGGGCTCCCGTAACGAGGGGCACCGCCAGAGCACGTGATTTAAGCTGTTAACCGACCCGCGGTCCGGGCAGGTAGACTCGAAGGCGTCCGGAGCAAATATAAATAAATAATAACGAAAAGCCCGAAAACAAAGTATACGAGCACGTAAATAAATTGCAGAAAATGACATATACCTGCTGTTGCATACATTCTGAGAAAGCATCTGCGACACACACTCTGAAGGTAGGCTTCGATATTGTAGAGCGGCGTCGTTTTCCTGTCGCGCTTACAGGACACGCCACGAGACGGCTTTGTTACGGGAACACTAGATGAACGTTAGGTTAAGCTCTATTAGTGAACTAACTGCGGGTCTGTTATAGCAGAGTGACCACTTTTATCGTGAGGGAAAGCTTGGTAAGGGAGGGAGTGAGGGGCGCGCATAAAAAACGCAAAAGCGAACGACGCCTGGTTGTGATCGCCGTCCTTTAGTTTCGGGCCTGCTCGTCGTGACCGTTATGGATTTTGATAGCGTCTGCTTGGGTCTGGTTAATTATTCATTAGTAAAGGAGGACTACGTTGTAGGTAGGTAGGTAGGGTTAAGTATGTAGAGGTTAGAAGTAGTGCGCCTTGAGGTACTCCGTCTCACCTCTATGCAAAAAATAAAATAAATAATGCTAATAAACAGGATACTTTATAGCACGGGCAGAAACCAACAGCAAAAGCTGAAAAAGAAAACAAACAAGATACGACGACGATTCAACAACAAGGGCGATTCACTGCATAATATCGTTCCTAGCATTTCGAGCATATGTCCGTACTTATAAAAGTACTACATTGTGTTCTACGAAAACAAGTTTATGGTACTTTTCCTCCGGCAGCTAGACCCAAGACTCGCCGCGGCAACATAGTGGCTATGGCATTGCGCTTCTAAGTGCGAGGTCGCGGGTTCGACGCTGGCAGCGGAGGCTGCATTCCGATATGAGCGGACTGCAAGAACGCTCGCCCACTGTGCATTGGGTTAAAGAGCCCCGGATGTTCTAAATTAATCCGTAGTCCTCCAGTACCGCTTAACTCATAAGATAATCGTGGTTGTGGCACGCAAAACCCCAGAATTATATTCAAGGAGACCCAAGTGCGAGAATATGCTTTGGAATCCGCGACGCTGCTGTGGGCGCTCGACAATCTATGCGGGGCCTTGCGCAAATCACAGACTCTGAGAACGGTGATGTTCGCGCGCGTATTTCGGAGGGCACAATAGGCGATACCACAGTGTACGAGCCCGACGTTGTGCGCATCGCAAGGACGTTGTTCTTAAGAAGCTGGTGGCGTCCACTGTGAGAGCATGCTGTTGTCGGAGGAAAAGAGTTCAGCGCCAGGGAAATCACCGAGAGCTGCAGTGTTTCTTTATCGTGCAGTATCGCGATTAATTCAGAAGTGCGAATAGCTCATCACACCTGGGTATGCCATATATTGCGGGATTATTCTGGGAATTGCTAACCCTTTGAAGACAATGCCTTTCTCGGTGTCTTACTCCCCCCCCCCCCCCAATATAGACATCCACCTTATTTATTTATTTATTTATTTATTTATTTATTTATTTATTTATTTATACTGTAACTCTAAGAGGGTTAGCGCAGGAGTGGGTTACAAAATCGAGGACGCCGGACACACAGCAAAAGGGGGTACACAATAAACTTGTATTATTTTGTATTAAGTATGGGTGCTTCAGACCTCTCTCGCGGGCCGATGCCGGAGATAGTGCAGTCTATAATTGTAGGCCAATCCCAAAGATTGTACAGAAAAAAAAAAAGCATTCCGACGCTTATCCCACTCCCCTCACGCGAGGGGCGATGCGATAAAGTGCCGTGCTCAGACTCCGTGCCATTCTCGCCACCAACTCCCTCAGGCAGACACTGTCTTTCGTCGGCGTCAACTGGACGTTGAATCGCCTTCCAACGTTTTTATTTATCCAATACTCGTCCCTTATCAAGCTGGTGCTTAGACAGAGATATCTGCCGTGCTAGCTGATCTCGCTGCCTGTTTCCAAACGTCATTTCCTTCTTTAATCTAGCCTTCTCGTCCACGCTCCCGCCTTCATCAGTGCGTGCTGCTGACACCGGGATTTCCGGTCTTCGTATTTCACTCTGCTCCTGGTCGCGCCCTTTTAATTACGGTGCGCCTCGCATTAGACGGCCCAATGCTGTATGTGATTTCGGGGTTATTGTAATTACGCTTTTTTTTATTCCTGCCACCACTGCTGTGTATTTTTATTTAATATTATTATTTCTTTCTTCATTCATTCTGCGGTGAGTCGCGATGAAAATCGTGCAGTATTGTGAGGACTAGGAGGCGTCAGCAAATCAGGAGAGCTGAGGGCATCGAGTCTTCCGCGTAGTTCTTTACCTGCCACATCGCACGTTAGTAGAAACAGGTAGTCTAACGCTGTCAAAACAGGACCCAGAATGATCACGTAAAATCTGCTCGTCAGATCTTGCTAGAAAGAAAGCAATTCTTTCGTGAATCTTTGAGCCTGCAGCGCACGGTCATTAAGGTGCCAGCGGCGCACACGCTGTGTGTGTTTTATTTTGTCCTTAAAAACTCTAAGACGAAGTGTGTGTGCTGTGCTATGTGCTCTCTATCTCTTCCCCATCCTTCATCGCCCCCATCCCTCTCCCATGTGTAGGGTAGCAAACCGGTTAAGCTAAACTGGTTAACCTCCCTGCCTTTCCTTCTCCACTTTTTCCTTCCTTCCTTCCTCGTAAGGCATGAGGTGGTGGCTGCAACGGGGTGGGGCAACGTCTACGAAGGGAAACAGCTATGGCACAAGAAAAATGCGTTAGGGATTCATAAATGGCATTTAGGTCATATGCCAGTACTGAAAAGGATGCAGTGAAATTATCAACAAAGGAACGCAGAAGATAAGTTTAATAAACTTGAACATTGAAATAATTTTTAAATTTATCCTGTTTCGTAGAATTTGCAAGCGAAATTTAATTTATGTGGTCATTACCTTCATCCACCTGAGTCTTGGTCAAACCCCCACAGTGGGTATCACCTCAGAGGAAAAAAACACAGAAAGCGTTAATAGGTATGCTCAACTAATCTAGTCAAGTTAGTAGCAGCATACGCTGCAATGGGAAAAAAGAAATCGTAATGTTTCATTTCTCGATTGAGTGGCAGTAGCGTCAGCATGCTTCGTAGCTTCCGTATTGCTGCACAGATTTCTTGAACCAATGTGCACGTTTTCTCCTCTCGCCTTCTGGTGAAAAAAAAAAAAGAAAAGAGAGAGAAAGCAGCGCAGTGGGAATTGTAAAATGAATGCTCCGCGCTCTTGTCGTGATGAAATCTCTCCCTATCATTTACCTTTTTGTGTCTTGAAAATGGCTTTATTCCGATTTCCCTTTGGCAGACTTGCAGCGTTCACAGTGCTTATTACCGAGCTTACACTCCTCGATGCAGACAGGGTGAAACATGAGGGCTGGCAGGCTCGGCGTGAACGATATTGCGGGCCTCGTCGCTTCATCTTAATTTTGCGCCGGCTTTCTCTCGTGTCTCATCCTTTACGCTGGCGTGGCACGGCGTGTTGGTTCCTGGGAGTGTAGCGTGTAATGCAACGTTGCCGGTATAACTCGATAGGTAGTTTTGGTTCAACGTGTTACCGCAACAAATGGTATCTAGTAACATTTGCACATTTTTTTTTCTGTTAGCCTGATTTCGTAATGCGAGTGCACGTCATGGGCGGCGTATGAGCGAAATTGCGTGTTAGTCGTTACATAACTCCTGCAGATAGCGAGTAACTACGAGATATGCATTATTTTATTCCGCCATCATCGTCTTCTATATTTAGCGAAGTTTCCTTTTTAACCATAGCAACGGAATGGCGACGCAGGTTGTCGCGTATTTTTCTCGAGCGCTGAAACATACGAAAAGCTCACCACCGTAAAGAAAGCGAGAGCTGGGTTATTGTGTTGCGATATCATTTGGTGCGAGCAAGTAACCATTGAGGTTACCAGCAGTTGAATGTTTCCACCTGCTAGTCAAAGGTGCTGTTTCTGTGCGAACCCGGCCCTGGTGGTGCAATGGCTTTGGCGTTGCTCTGCTAAGCACCAGGTCGTGGGATGAAATCCGCGCCGCGGTGGCTGCATTTCGATGGGGGCGAAATCCGAAAACGTCCGTGTACCGTGCGTGGGGTGCGCGGTAAGGAACCCCAGATGGTCAAAATTAGTCCAGAGTGCCCCATTATGGCATGCCTCTTAAGCATACCGTGGCTTTGACACGTAAAACGCCAAAATTTAATTTTTTCCTCTGTGCGAACTGCTGCCACCCACTGTACGTTTTCGGTAACATCAGAGCTTGTTTTGGGGGTCATTTCGTTCTTGGAGTTTTCTCTCAGGTTGTTTCGCAATTGGTTTCTTTAAATGTTTCCTGTATTCAGAGAACGCCAAAATGATTAATCCGCCCTTCTTCTATCGTTATTATTCTTCATCGGGAAGCCACCTTTAGAAGGTTATGAAACCAACGCTAATATTTATTTATAGGTGTTTATCATACGTCGCACTGTACACTGACTTTGACGTGATGATAAGGGCACTGTAGCGACGACCTTGCAATTCATTGTCACACGAGGCTGGTAAATGGTGGTTGTGTTTTGTCAACAAGGATTTTTTATTGGTGTTCATCATGTTATGCATTTCTTGCGTGCTTATGTGTTCAAGGAACGTTGTTTTTCCCCCTCGTTTATATATTTTTACACTTCAACCACTTTCTCTGACACATTTGTTAGACGAACGCTCTTCCGGTTAACTTTCCAACCATTCTCGTTTTACATTCTCTCTCTAACCATCCTTTCCCTCGTAGTTTTCAGCTAGGATCAGCTTTACGACGTCCTTATCGCTATTGCCAAGGATTTTCTTCATATACTGGTCTCTACAATTAGTATGATTAGTAAATGGCTTTGTCTTTCGTCTGGTTTGTATACTTCCAGAGCAAACAAATGCGAGTGCTGGGTTGACGCGTTAATAGACATGTTGGTGTGGTTTTCAGTGAACCTTCAGCAAACATTGCTCGCGTGTTGTTGCACCTACCGACAAAGCTCTGAGCTATGAAATCAGCAGTCGGACATCAATTATTGATCCGATATATTGCATTGAAGCTCTTACTGGTTTCCGCAGACGAGGTAATCAGTTGTTGCAGAGGCGCGAATAACTGTGAAGAAGTTGGAATCTTATCGGAGTTCTCGGTTACGCAACAGAAATATTTGAAGCACAAGTTCGCAATCTGCATTCATAATTTTCAGCTAAAGCAAAACGAAAATTAAAGGAAGAGAGGAAATCCAGAAAATTGTGCTGACTTAGCGGGCATCAGAGAAGTGCAGCCGCAAATAGCTGCAATTGTCGCAAGTGTTAAGCTTGAAAATATTTTTATCTCGATATGAACACGTTAGGCACAACACATGAGAAAAGCACTAGACTAATAGATTTCTTAATTATTTTCTTTCGTTCACACTTACTTCCTCTTTTTGAGAAAGATGGTGAGCAAAGAAATTCTATACCGAGGACTTGGCTTGCGAACCCGATAGAGGGGGAGTTAGTAAACACAGAAAAGCTTGGTAAAAATATGAAACCAGTGGAATGTCCAGTTTGGCTATTCCACTTGCGGGAAAGGGCGCGTGCGTAAACGTGAGGTCGAAAAGCCAACAGCTCAGATAACGTCTTTCCATTAACACCTGTGCATTTGGTAATTTTTCATTTTCATATACAAGAAAAAAAAATTGCGCTGAAAGAAATGGGTTCGAGATTGAAATTTTTGGCAAAAAAAAAAGAAAAAAAAACAAAAAAACGGACTTTAGTGCGCGGGAGGTGAGTGAGATAAATCTGTAAGCGGCGGTGTCTTCGCGGCACCGGGTTCGTTTTTGACGGATGAGGAAAACGTCGGCCGGGCAGGTCCCCAGGGAGAGAGAGAGAGGAAGAGAGAGTTTCTCATCTCGTGCGCACCGGAAGAGCTTTCGTCTTCCTTTCTTGACAGGCCGCGCCATGCTCGTTCGTGATCAATTTTGTGGAGCTTGAAGAGTTTCCCGTTTATTTGATCTTTCTTTTTTTTTTTCAGCGTGGAGTTGTCTTTTCTCTGCCGAATATGCCCACAAAAATGCGCCGGGACAACCAAGATGCGTATGTAGCTTCGCATATATTTATTCGTGCTTTTTATTTTCTGAAAAGTTATGTTTATCGGTTTGTGGTTTTCTTTAGCAGCATAGAAACCTTATAATACGAGAGCTGCTGTACTCACACACATAAACTCTCCCTAACTTTCTATTTTGTATGGGCAACCTTTCAATGAGTCGCCCATTCAAAGGAAGCCTGTCATTATCATACAACAGTTGGTGCAGGATTCAATGCCAATGATGTTCTAGTACTCTGACGAGCATTGTTGTTGTTGTTGTCTTCAAAAGCGCTTTGGTGCCATCAAGTGGCTTGGACTATATGTCTTTGAATGAACGGCGAAGTTTCGCAGTAGCTGTAGTCAGTTATGGACACATCGAAATGTTTTCAAACAGTGGCTCATAAAACAGAATGATACACAGGTGTATCATGGAAATCTGTGTTTACATTTCGCACCTCACGCGAAACACATTTTGGAGTTCAGCAACCGTACACTGAAGTTTTGCGCTGCAACTCCGAGAACGGCGAGATGGTCATTGTGGGCTCAGGGATCGAAGCTCCACAGCGAACAGAATAATATAGAGCTTTATAGCGTTTACATGTGAATATAGCATCGGTTTGCGTGAAAAAAAATCATGAAGGTGAAATTGTTAGGATACATTACTACAACAGTAGACTACCTAATCCTGCCAACGCTATTCGGCAATGATAAATCTCTCTATGATATCGTACTAGGTTGTCTATTGATGCAAGGGGTTGCAATTCAGTGAAAGCAGTGTGTAGCAGAGCTGAAGTTAAACACAGGGTGCTTAGGTTTGTGAAATTACGTCAAGTATTGGCTTGCCTCCAAGATACGTTTCTATAGCTGCTATTACTACACCGCTTTGCGGAGTGTATTTCTTAGACGGAGAATATCGCTTATACCAACAGTGCTCAATCCTATTGGTCTTCGTTGCTCTTATAGCTAAGTATATTTATTTATTTATTTTTCTTGCTTACGGCGCACTTATCCGCTTTCCGCCCACTCAGCACTCTAGGGTGCCCAATTTCTTTCCTCTCTCGACCACCTTTGGCTCTTTACAAGCCCTAGTTTGTGAAACCCGAGCCCCTTGCTGAGACACCTCCATCGTCTAAGCCTTACGGAACGACGCCACGGCATTTGCAGCGCAAGCTGATTGCAAATAGACGAGGGCATCTTCGCGCCCCCCTAACGACCGCAGTGTGGCGTGCACACTGAACGCGCACTGCAGTTCGTGGGGGAGGGGCGGATTTTTCGCCGAAGGAGGCTTAACGATCGCCGGGGAGCGTGGTGGCGACGGCCTGGCTGTGCCCCGGGACGGCGGTTAAAGAGGGGTCGCTTCCTCGGGCGCTGTGTTTGCAGCGGCTCCACTGAAGGCGACGCAGAGGAGAATTTATCCTCCGCGACGATTCCAGGAGAGGACGGTTGTCGAGACGCGAGAGCGGGAAGGAAGAGGCCGGCGCATTGTGCGCGTGCGGTTATGAATGAATGAATGAATGAATGAATGAATGAATGAATGAATGAATGAATGAATGAATGAATGAATGAATGAATGAATGAATGACCAGCGGCAGTGGCTTAGTGGCCATGACGTTATGCTGCTGAGCACGAATTCGCGGGCTTCCAACTCCAGGCCGCGGCTGATGCACTCTGTAGTGGGCAGGGAGTTGAGTTGAGTTGAGTTGTTGTAGGCTACTGGTGGGATTAGCCTTGCAGTTGCTGCCGGCAATTGCTCCACCGTAGCGACACTTAAAATAAATAAATCACATAATCAGACACAGACGTCCCAATCACAAATGGTCACGGAAACGCGTTCGTATATCGTGCTTTTGATGCACGTTAAAGAGCCGCAGGTGGCCAAAATTATCCAACACCCTCCGTTCCGGAATCCTTCATATAGCTCGCTATGCATCTTCGAGATGATAATTCCTGAATCTTAATTAATTAATTAATTAATTAATTAATTAATTAAATAATTGCTCTTAAGCAGCTCCCTAAATTATCGGAGGGCTGAAGCTTGCTAAATTAAGTTAGAAAAAGAAACAGTGTAACGTCGGCACAACAATTTACATCCGTGCCATGCGGCCACGGTTTACAATCCACAGAGCACCGGTCTTCGCGCCCAGAGAGCTCACGTTCGATAGCGGCTGTTTCTTTGCATAGAAAGCTGTTTATTGCTGCTGCCATGGTGAGGTTCTGGCTAGACTTACAGGCGATTAGGTGTGAATAAAACCAATGTGTTGACTCTTACACGTGTAGAGCGAAGGAAATCACTGAATAGTCTTCTCCACATGAAGGGTTTTGCTGTGGAGAAACTGGATTTAAAAATACATAAAGAGACGTTTGTCGACACGAGAACATGACACGAGAACTTTTCGCTCAGAGTTGTGACTTCAGACCCGGTGACCGACGATGGTTCGCACAACCAAAGGGAGAGGACGTGCCAAGCGTTGTTGCTTGCTTTGCAGTGGATGCTACGTTCCACTTGTGTCATGTCGCGGCTTAGACAGGCAAGCAGTGCCTGTGTAAAATGAGTTTTGTGATTACTACGGCGTTCAAAAGATGCCATGACAGAGCGGTGGAAAATTGGCACCTTGTATGGTGGAAAAGAGATTACTGTTGCACTCACAGCTAAGCCAATAGACAAGCTAAAAAAAGAAAAGAGGGTGCACAATGCACTGTGCTGCTCCTTCTTGCTTGCGTCCATGCCTGTTTTTGGTCTTCATTCTTTGCACTTCATTCTTTGTACGGAGAGGCATGTGCTCTGTACCACGTTGGAGACACTCGATAGGCGGCCACTTGCAGAGCTAAGTATTCTTGGACTGCGGTCCCAAAAAACGTTCGCGCTAAAGGCTGGCAAAGCGCGTGTTCCGTTTCCGTGGTCAAAGGGCCTCCGAGGCAGGCTGTGATAGTGACACATGCCGATTCAATTTTTTTACTGCAATAAAAATAAAACAAAGAGAGGTCACCCTGAACGGTCACGGCGGCTCCTTTTCACGTAGCAGTAACAATAATAACAAAAAAAGTATTGCAAGGTAAGAAAGAACAACGTCATGGGGAAAAAAAAAATCTGGAGCATACAATCCTATAGACAATCGGACATATTTGGTGGATAATAGGCGAGGGCAAGTTGGCACCAATCTGAGTCCGCACATATACGCTTTTTTCCTTCCGATCCATTTATATCCGTTTCCTCTTTGCTCCACGCAGGGTAGCAATTCGGACTTTTCGTTGTTAACCTTCCTGCCTTTAATTTCTTTCTGTTTCTCCGATTCTAGTGCACCACGCCAGTTTGCCGAAAGAGAGAGAAACATCTGGAACCGTCTTAGAAGCAGGAATACGGCTTGCACAAAGAGCTCGGCGCAATTTCTACAAAAAACCACACCTGCCGTTCATCCCCGTGAACACGAAGGATGTACTGGGCGGGAGGAAGGCAAACAATTTGACAGCACCAGCTGCTTGTAGTCTGAGACATAACTCTCCTGTAGGTCTCAGCTGACAGCGGAGTGGAGGTAACAGTGAAGAGATAAAAGATTAGAAAAGGGTGTTCACGCACTATAAACATTATCTGTGTCGCATCCGGCGCGGTGCACCCGTAACAGGTTGTGCTTTGTCTCATGGCCAATAAGGTGCGGGTTAACGCCGAGTAAAGTCTGCACCAAGTCTCATCACACGCCGTAGGCTTGCGTAAATTCTCTTTAGTTCGGCTCCCGAAGTTCGTTTCTTCTCCGTGGCAAGGGCTTTGCCAATCTGACCCGGCTTCTCCCCGGTAACTTTGTAAGCAGCGTAATTCGAGTGAACGGCGTCGCGTTTCATTAGCGGAGTTTAGCCACAGCTCCTCCGAGGTGGGCTGAAGGTTTCGACGTTCGCCGGCGGCGTTCAACCGTCGTTGCGCCAGATTTCCAGGGACTCTCTGTATGCTGATTTCGCAAGCTGACTGTTGCAGCAACGTGTCTAGGCAGCGTTTTCCCCCGATGAATTCGCTTTGCTTCTATAGCGCGAAATATTCCTGAACTGTATGACGAAATAAACTATCAAGCCATCGCAAAGCTGCCCCGCGCCTCCAGCCTACGACTCCTGCAATATTATGATTATTCGTGGATGTCTGGTGAGGTCCCAACGGAATGGAAGCTGGCAAAAATCGTGCCGATCTCGAAGCCTTTTAAGCAGCCAACAAGCTACGCGTCTTTCCGGCCCATCGCCCTACTGAGCTGTGTGGGCAAGTTTATGGTAGCTCCTTCCATTCCTTATCTCTACTCTGTTACCACTTTACCTCTCCCTCCCCTCTCTCCCCAGCGTAGGGTAGCAAACCGGATCTTTTTCTCTGGTTAACCTCCCTGCCTTTCCCCTTTCCTCTCTCTCTCTCTTATGGAGCGGATGATCTACAAACATATTACATATGGTTCCTTGAAAACCAAAATAAGTTTCCTCGAGAAATGAACGGCTTCCGCCAAAGCAGGTCTGCTATTTATAATGTCGTCGCCCTCTTCTCTTCACTTGAAGAGGACATTCACGCTGGGAACATCCCGATAGCCGTTTTCCTTGACATCAAGGCAGCTTTTGACTCTCTTTTTTCACCACGCGATTCTCGCAGCTTTGGCTAAGCTTGACCTCGGACAAGACTATACAGGTTGATAGAAAACTACTTAACAGAGCAGAAAATATTTATGAGTACTCCGAGCGGTCCCACACAGTCTTACGCAGTGGAGAAAAGGGTACCCCAGGGTTCTGTGCTTAGCCCGCTCCTATTCAATCTTACCCTCTTACACATAACAAGGAACCTGCCGCGAGGAGCACACATCACAATCTATGCAGATGATAGCTGCATCTGGGGCGCATCAAGTTCGGGCTATATCACCCAATAACGACTTCAGAAAGCATTACTGAAGCTCTCCATGTATTTGGCTCCCCGAGGTCTTCACCTCTCGCCAGAAAAAAAGCACAACCATGGCTTTCACAAGAAAGAAAATGCCCAAATATTCGCTCCTACTCGGTGGACGACCGCTGCCGCATGTGCGGTCTCAGCGATTCCTTGGAATTATGATAGAAATCTCTCTTAGTCACCTCAGGCAAAAAAAAAGAAAAAAAGAAAGCTACGTGCGAGGATTGCTGCAGCATCGCAGTGCAGTGGCGATACGTGCGTCAGTTCTGCGTCCCTCACGCTCTCAACAAAAGAACTGGATTATTTCCGTGGCTGACGCTTACCCTTGTTATTCTCGTTTTTCTGTTCTTTATGTAACATCCAATGATGTATTCGTATACTGCTTTTGCGAATACAGCATTTGGTTGCTTGTCAGCGCTCTGTCCTGTGCTCTATACTCGCTCGTCCTGTGTTGCGCTGTTCCTGCTTTTATTCTAAAGCATCGCAAGTTTTCAAATTCATGGCGGGAACACGATGGGGCTGCAACTGCCGCTCAATGGTACTACTTGGAAAAGCCTACATTGAAGGCACATTGCGATATTGCCTACCGGCACTTCAGAGATTATCACCAGCAAACAAGAGGACTCTGGAAGCCGCGTGGAACAACTGCCTGTGCATTTGCATGGGCCTCCCGAAGGGCTGTTCAGCCTCGGGAACAATAGCGGAAGCAGGGTGTCCACCGATAGATGTCATCGCTTCCCAACAAACATTGCGTACCCATCTCCGGCATGTGCTCCAAGGGAAGAAGCACTTCTTGTGCCGCGTCCACGTAACCCACAGTAAACTGCCATGGCTTTTGACAAGCTGTGCAAATGCTGCACCTTCCTCCGATTATTTAGCCACAGAAGTTGCTGCCTCCGACCTTTCCTGGACACTTTCGCCTCTAGATATAAACTAGGTTGTACCCGGTGTAAATGGGACAAAGAGTCGCATGCCACAGGCCTTGCTACTGCAGACCACTCTCCTCTACTTAGCCGGGAAATACACTCAGCGCACCCACATCTACATTGATGCCTCAACCACTCGGGAGACTTCCTCCTGTGGCCTTTATGTACCTTCAACAAGAAAAAAATGTATTCTTATCAGCTGCCGCGGAGGACATCCTCAACGACAGCAGAGCTTCGCGGCATCAAGCTGTTCTCTATATACTGCACCGAGCGCCTGACCAATGGACGATATTCAGTGACTCTAAAGGCGCACTACAAACATTGCGCAGTCTGTCAAAAAACAATCATTAGCCTGTGTCTTTCGACATTCCGTACTTACATCACTTGGCCATTGCATCAGGCCACTGGATCACATTTCAGCGGATATCGGCTCATTGTGGTATTCTGGCCAACGAAAAAGCAGATGAGGCGGCACGCAAAGGTCATCAACACCAACACTATAGGTGGATTTATTTCACAAGATCTGATGCTTCCCAACTACCTAAAAGATTTGCTTCTGAAGAAAAGGCTCGGCTCTGGAGCTTGCCGACCCGACATTACCCTCCCCTTTAGTCAATCGACCCAAATCTCAGATCCAGACTCCCATCCAGCATACCTCGCCATTTGGAAACTCTATGTCATCGTCTTCGCCTGAACACCGCCTATGGAAACGACTTACGTACCGCTTCGGTCAAGTGACAAGTCCCCACTGCAACAACTGTGGCTCAGTTGAAACCGCGGAGCACATCCTGTTTGAGTGTCGAGCGTATGCCGACGAGCGTGCGTTCTATGAACATTGCATGCATTCACTTACACAGAGACCTTTGTCATTTGACTGTGCCTTAGGCCCTTTAGCCAGCCTCACGCAAAAGAGGCATGCGGTGAACTTCTTATTTACATGCTTAGAAAACATTGGCCAACTCGACAAACTTTAGTTCTACTCTGTCATCCTCATGTGCCTTTCACGCGGTGAATTCTGTCACCTCATTGTAGGACGGTGCATAGCTTGAAGGATTCTACCATTGCACGCCGTTGCTCATCAGTCAGAAAACTCAATGCCCTTATTTTTTACTTATCCATCTTTTTGCGCCTCTATCCTTCTCTTTTCCTCTCCCCAATCCCTTCCCCACGCAGAGTAGCATGTCAGCGATGTCTATTGCCGGCTAAAATCTCTGCCTTTCATTAAAGGGTTGTCTATCTCTCTCTCTCTCTTTCTCGCGTAAGCCTTGTAATAAAGAATCCAACTTGCAGAAGATAAACAAAGCAAGAGAAATTTGCCTGTTGGCTACCCTACATGTGGAAAAGGGAAACGAGTTCAATGGTGAGTGAGTGAGAGTAGGTGCACGAGTTATGACTGATCGCGTGTACAAGGCGTAGCGAATTTTCATCGCTGAAAATGGAGCTTGCCGCCGCACGGCTTATGTAGCGCTAAATTGATGCCTCTTTTGTTGAATGCGGAAAGCGGGCTAGCTGACGTGTTTGTAAATGTTACTGCTGAAACAAGTTTCCAAAACTGCAGAATAGCCTTCAAAAAAGTACCCCGGCATTCATATGTTCAAGTACGGGGACAGTTGTATTTTAGCAGCCTTGCTGGCATTTAGACGACATTATAGAAGAATGGCTATGCAGTACTGCATACAGTGCCCGGGAACACAATATTGACGAAAATCTAATAATTTCTGCTGCGTTGAAAACGGGCTCCTCTGCACGTGCGCCATGATGTCATTTTACACTGCTCTTTTCGGTGTTCTCTTGATTGATTTGTTCTTCTCTTTCGTACAAATGTTATCAATAAGGAGGGGGGGGGGAGTCATCTACATTTGCGCTAGCTTCTGGAGCAGTCGTTATTTTTATCCTTTGTTTGACGATTCTCAGTCTAATAAAAGCGTGTAATGTTGTGCCACCTTATTTTGAGTGGAGGTGTTCTTTCAGTGATGGGAACAGCTTCTGCTAATTTAACCCATAAAGTTGGCCACATATCAGCGAAATACTCCCTCTCTGTTTTGTGATGTAATTAGCACACTTGACTGTTTTATGCTATCGGCGCAAATAGGTGCTTTAAAGAAAGAAAGAAAGAAAGAAAGAAAGAAAGAAAGAAAGAAAGAAAGAAAGAAAGAAAGAAAGAAAGAAAGAAAGAAAGAAAGAAAGAAAGAAAGAATGAAAGGAAGTGTCAATGTATAGGGCACAGAAATTCGTTCGTAAAGTTGCGAAATACCTGAATCTGGAAATTTTTTTGCGCTTTCTCCATCCAAAGCAACAACGTCGCCACCGCAGACCACGTGCTTTAATTTTTAAAACTGATTTAGCGGAATTCTGAGAAGAAACTTTTGCAGTTTTGCGAATTTTTGCAGTTTTTACACGCATGTAAGTTGACAGGTCTGCATTGTCTAGAAGTGGGCCCCTCACATGCATATCTTATCGGGAGCGTTACAAATTAGGCTTCGATAGGGATCTGTACGCGTCCGATCTGCGTATCAGTGACAATTTTTCTTACGGTAGGAGCTTGGCAAATAATTTTAATTCACAGAAATATCATTAGTCGTGCGCCAAGGAACCCACACTTGCAGTCGACTCTTTTTCATGGAATCTTCCTAATGGTCCTTTCTTTCTTCGCCTTACATCTGAAGCAGCGTGCCGCGAATGTAACTTGGTGGGCTCTCTCAGGTTACATTAAAGGCATCCCTGTCTCTTCCGTTCTCTTTCTGAGGTGTGTCGCACATAAGAGGCCTGAGCTGGCCATTGCGTAAGTTGGGACTGCGGGCCCTAAACTATCTCTCTCAAACCTCTCGCCACGGGGAGAGATATTGCCGCTGCAACTCGCAATCGAGCACCCTGTTTGTCTGGCCTCGATTCTGAAAGCCACGAGTGAGTAGGTGGGTTTGTTGAAAGAGTCTAGGCGCAAGCGCAAGCCGATGCACGGGACCACGGCGTTGTACTCACTATAGGCCAGCGCATCCAATTGGAAGCGGTCGGCAGCCGTCGTTCCCACTCAAGCGCACACTCTGCCGTCCACCCATACGCGCCCATGCTTTGTGCGCGTGTGTTTAGATTCGCGCACACTTCGGCTGTCTCGTTAAGAGTTTCATCACCATTGAGCGTTGAACCGGAGCCACCTTACATTGGACCGAATGAAGAAACTCGTGCGCAAGTGAGAAACGGTTTGTGAAAGGCTTCAGGATCGCCTGCAGCCTAGTATTAACCAGCGAACCGATGACGGCAGCTCAACCACGAGCATCGAGAATTCTGCTTCTCTCTGGCTTGTTCGCGCCCTACGGCAGAGTATTGGTATCATTACCTTACTCGTTGAGAGCGAAGGAAACAGAGCGGTGCCAAAGAAAAGAAAAGAAAGCAAACGCATAAAGACAGAGACAACACGAATCGAAAGACAATTCAGCAAGTGTAAACCGTACTTTAATAATATAACTGGTTGCCTTTCGAGCTCAGTCGCTGACTGTACCATTATAGTAATTAGGCAAAAAGAAATACAGATCAGCGAATGGCCTACACATGACACATCCGATCACTTCCACGGGGCACCTTAATTTTTGTTAAGCTTTCTCGTTTTGCTAACCTTCCAGATGCGTACAAGCAATTCAATCTTGCGATATACCGCGAGAGGCCCCTACCGACCGTCAATGCCTTTATAGTTTCGATAGACCTAAATTTTGGTGGCTCTAAAGTTATTTTGTTCTATAGCATAGCAGTCATACTACTTCGTTGCATTGTTGCTTGTTAGTCCTATTGCTTTGTAGCGCTTGGGCTTTCAAGGCCTGTAGTTCTACAGACCTGGAGTTTTTATAGCTATATAGAGATTCGTACCGCCATAGCTACATCTCCGACAAAACTTCATTAGCGAAGACTAATAGGTATTAGCGCGAGAATCAAGACAGGTTTGGATGAAAGAACCTGCAGAGAAAGAGCTCAAAATACGCTTGCCAAGCCGCATGAGGTCTAAGGGAAATGACGATGGTTTATATTGCGATTAACAATTATTGTAGCCGAAGTTGCCACGACGGCACTCCAAGTAAGTGGGAGAGAGAGAGAGAGAGAGAGAGAGAGAGATTAGGCTGTGGAGAAGAGAAGGCCATAGAGCAGGGTCAAACGAAATTGTTCTCTTGGAGAATAAAAAGGTTGAAGAGGATTGAGAAGAAATTTTGTGGACAGAAAAAGTTGACACACGAGAAGGGAAGAGATGAGAGCCGATTCATTATCGGTAGCACTTTCGCGTGCGAGCACCTCCCGGGAAATAAAGATCAAAAGGGAAAAAAATGAGGCAAAGGAGAAAAGATAAGAAAGAAAGCGCCAGTACACATTTGACCGCGTAGACGGACTGCAAAAACTCAAGCCAGAAACAAAGGAACCATCGCTTAGCGAAAAGCGAAGACGAGGGAAAGAAAGAAAAGGAAATATATATTGTGGTTTGAAGTGCACAAAACGTAACAATACAGAAATGAACAGAAAAACAAGTTGAACGTCGCGTCGCCCTTAAAGTGCCATCCAGCTTCGTCTAATTTATATGCACACTCAGTATTGACGACGTTTCTGTCCTGTTGAACAATTTAATTATTTAAAAATGGGTGTAGCCGCGCCAAATCTTAATAAGCGTGGCGCCCGACTAGAAGCGTTAAATCTGTACACATAGCCCTCTTAATAAGAATTAACCTGGACATAGATAATACCACATATTTGGCTGTAATACCTTGACTCGCCCTGTTGCGCCCTGCGCTGTAGCCAGTACAGTTTAGTACGTCTAAGAGGAGGTCTCGTTGTTGCCGACTCATAGTTGACAATAGGCTTCTAGTTCATGATTCTAGCAAGACTGAAGGGAATGCACAAAGCACTCGAAAAAAGTTTACGAGTACTTAATTATAAATATCGCGCATAATAAGCTTGCTTTCTTTCTTTTGTGACTCTCAACCGTATCTCAACCGTAGACTAACCGTAGACTCAATCGTAGACTAACAATTGAAGTCCTTGCGGTTTTTATATAACCGTTCCCACTTCTGCAATAGCAGTGTATTGCCTGCAGCATTCGAAAAAGAAAAAAAAACAATTGAAAGTTTAGCCTTTTGAACTTTAACAGCGAACCGGAATTGCTGGAAGCATTTAAGGATATTTCTCCGACATTGCTGCTTCAACGAAAGTTTCCGTTCTTCTTTGACATTAACAAAAGAAATCCGGCTGGTAGTCATAAACTGAAAATTTTATCAGGCATGTGCATGATTCTCCTTGGCTGTAGTCTTTTTCTTAAGTAGCTTGAAAAATGAGGGCTGGATTTTTAACGTGAGCTTAATATATTTGTGTACTATATTTCCAATTGAGCACACTATATATCTAGAAATAGGTCTCAGCTACTTTGTTTATTTCGGCTTTTTTGAATAATTGGTGGCCTCATGTTCGAAAGGTCCTGTTTTATAGTGGTCACAATAGAACAAGCAGACGAAAGACCCACACACAACTACGCAGACTCTATGGGAATATACACACACTGAACACAGATATATACACGAGTGGGAGCGATGGCATCCGTGCAAAGTGCCACGGCAACATGAAGACGACAATGGATAAATAGCCTGGCCCTTCCAGTGAGAAATGTCCGTGACCTGCATCGTGGATGAAAGGGCGCCGGAACATTGACTCATCTCCCGAAGAGACGTACAGACAGAAAAAAAGCGAAGAAAGAACGTAAATGAACTTGCCTCTGCGGAAACTGCTATGTGTATAGTTGCTTAAATCAGTGTTGTAAAAATAAAACAAACAAACAAACAAACATATTTTGTTTAAGGAAGTACATGAGCAGCGAAAATCGAAGCCAGGGTAGCGCATTCGGGAGAAGGAGCATTTAATAACTCCTCTGTACTGACAAATTAGAAAGAGTATGTGTACTTCTTCCTCAACTAAAAATGTGAAGCGGAAAATATATTTGCACGTTACGGCTACAAAGGATAATGTAGATGTGGCTTGAGTCTGGTGCAGTTCCGCTTATGTTCACGTGCTAAAAGGGAGAGCAGATCAGAAATCTATTGACTCCGAGATTGGGCAGCCGTGGAGCACGGAATCAACGGAGAAGTGCTGTATGTTCCCAAGCGTTCGCACAGATGGCGCTCGGTCTCGCCGTCATCGCAGCACTCGCCAGCGCTTGGCGTGCGATTTCAGCGCAGACGAGACGCGGCGGATCGTGCCGGCGTGTGCGCGCCAGCGATGACGGCCACGACGCTCCAAGTGAGGGCAACGCCGCCGCGTCCACGCCCGATGTCATGATGGACCGAGTCAACCACGTGACGCAGTGCGCGTGGCCACGCCCTTGCTGATCATCTGTCCTGCAGAAGCCAAGTCACCTTTCGTCACGCGGTTGGTGCCGAAGTGGTCCGGCATCTGTCGGATAGCCTTCGATCCGCTTGCTAAGCGCATTGAGGGGAGCCCAAAACATCTACATGCTCCGTGCGGTTCGCTCAATCCCAGACCTCCAACAACGACCGAAGGCCCCTGTGGATGTCTGTGAGACAGCGAATAACTGGTATCCGCAAAAACGCTTCCTTCGGCGCGCGCAAGTAGTGGGATGTGCGTAACGGTAGCGTCTAGCATCGCCTATCGTTTGTTGACTGACCGTGCGGTGCGACCACGTCCCACGACGCGCCGCGATCTTCGCTGAGAACGGCAAGTCATCCTGCTCGACCGGCGACTCCCGATAGCGGGCTTTCCTCCCGTTCGCTTCGCAGTATTTGATCGTTCGTTAATCTACCGCGGTTCGGAAGTGCGGTCTTTCTGTGTGGCGAGTGCCTGTTGGTGCCGTTCAGTGGCAACGCGCCTCAAGTGAAGCGCTCTCTCGCCAACTTCGTGCGTGGGATTCTTGAACGTCGGAAAACACCGGTGCGCTCTATACGCCATTGCGAGCGTCGTCGCCTGCTTTGTGCATCGACTGCTTGAAAAAAAGCGAGCAAGTCGCATAGTCGGTCTGTGATGCGGTGAAGGAAAACTTCTTCTCTTTACGCGACAAGACTGGATTAGGCCAAAGACCGAAAGTTTCTTCACCTCCAAGTAAGTAAGCGTGTCGTTCCTTGTGTTGTACATATTACGTGTAGTGAGGGTTGTTAAGACTGCGTTGGAAAGCGTGTGCTGTACTGGTATGTACTCGCGCTTAGCTTCATCGTTGTTCTCGTGAAAACTAAGCACAACCAGATGCGCATACACACGTGCTTTAGTGCTAGCTTTTACAACAGAAACGTGCACTGAGGCTCGACTCCCGGACAGACAACCATTGGAACTGTAGCGGTGAAAAGGTGGTTCCAATCACCGCCTAATTTTATTCTACAGATGCCATATCAGAAGTTGGTTCGTATTCGATTTCTTGCGCTTCCCTTGCTGATTATTGACGGGCGTCTTAGCAGAGTAACTATCATGACATTGTGCGCCTTAACTGTAACCGACAGGACGCTACATATTAAACTTGAATAAATGGACTGATATTAAACTTGCACCCTATCCGTGAGAGAAACCGCGCACACAACCACGCGCATTCACTAAATGCACACACGCACGCGTGCGATGGGGAGCGCAAATGCACTGGTACTACCGGCGTCTGCCGCACACAGAATCCATCGCACGCATTAACTCAGTATAGTATAGGCCTTTCTAGCGGTTAACCTCACCTGACTTCCCTCGGTTAAACACGCCCGACTGCAGCGCACACGGCAAAGAGAATGCGCCCGAAAGCTGCGGGGCTAATCACGCCGTGTGCTCTCTGGACCAGCCACGCGTGTAAATTGTGTGCGTGGCCGAAACGCTAGAGCAAGCAGAAGTCGCCGCTCATTTTCCTCATACGGTCTCCCAGCACTTTAGGGACCTTCGCTTAGGGCAAGCTGTTACCTCGATGGCGCGACGCTTTAGCCAGGGTGCAATAAAGGACGCCGGAAAGCCGCGCAACGTTTATGACAGGTGCTGGTGGGAAACGTTTCGGGGGCGCCGCATTAAGCCGTTCTGTTCTCCCCGAGCCAGTATACGGGCACTTGTACATCCTTGGATTCTTGCTTCATTACCTCACTGCCTCTTCACTTTCCGTTCTCTTTTCCTTTTTGTCGTCATCGCTTGAAGTTCATTCCAATTCCAGTGCCTAGATAAAGTAGCACGGCTGGCGATATATATATATATATATATATATATATATATATATATATTGCCAGCCGTGCTATTTTATCTAGGCACTGGAATTGGAATGAACTTCATGCGATATATATATATATATATATATATATATATATATATATATATATATATATATATATATATATATATATATATGTATGTATGTATGTATGTATGTATGTATGTATGTATGTATGTGTGTGTGTGTGTGTGTGTGTGTGTGTGTGTGTGTGTGTGTGTGTGTGTGTGTGTGTGTGTGTGTGTGTGTGTGTGTGTGTGTGTGTGTGTGTGTGTGTGTGTGTGTGTGTGTGTGTGTGTGTGTGTGAAAAAATCCGTATCTTTTTTTGGTAGACTGGCTTTCGCCGATCACACTTACTATTCTTCACGTGTGGTGTCTTTCCACTAATGACATGGTGCTGCATTTCTGTACAGGTGTGTGTGTGTGTATGAGGGGGCAGAGGGGGGTCTAATCGTATGCCGGAAAAGGGAGATTCGTTAGTGTGGTCTTCACTGTGCTCTTTGAAATGGCAGCCGCGTGATCTCACATTCATCGTGCCGTCTCTTGTCGAAAGCCCGTTTTGAAAGACGGCGGGAACTATTGGACGACGCAATAACACAGTGGCGTTCTATTCACTGAGCAGCTTAGAAATTACAGGTTATGTTCGTAAGAAAGACTGGGCAGAAGAAGAAGGAACTGTGTATAAAGAAAGGCTGGGCGTATACCTCTTGATGGGCGTCTTGAGCTCACGATCTCGCTGGTAGCATGCTTGAAGATGGACTGAACAAACTATGCCTTCTACTCGTTGGAATATCTAATATAAATGAAAGGGGGCCAGTCGGATTTTGGAAAATGAAGAGCAAAAGAAGAAAGAAACAGTGAATAGAAATTCGCGGCACGGGTTTTCCGCTTTTGAAATTGCTACCGAGGTAGGTATAGAAGTTGAGAAAAGAGAGTTAGTTACTCCTACTTTTTAAACCGCAGAATGCTTTAAAGACCAATCCGCTTGAATTAAAATTGACGAAGATCACGTGTGTTTCGAAAAACTGGGCTACACGGCCATTTTTTGCCGACGATTAGCTAAATGTCCTGGCTGTGCTGTTACTTATGCGCTTGCTTGCTGCAGTATATCATCGGCCACGTTAGATTAGTAATTTGTTCCCCTTATTGTGCACATGACAAAGCGCGTGGCATGCTTCTTAGCGCACGTAATTCTTTTTTTGAAGACAATGATTTCTTTGCTGACTTTACGTGCGTTTCACCTATCAGTAGTCTGGCTATCTTGTGACCATTTCCAGAAAAAAAATTTTGTTTAGTTGTCTATGACGTAGGACATGAAAATGGTGTCGAAAGATGCATCTCCATGCCTTGAACACGTAGCAGTATTCAGTAACTAAGGATATTATAAAAAAATATCACCGCCCCTTTCAGTCCGTGAAGATGGTCGAACAGCGAAGCTGTGTTATTTACACCGAGTGTGACACCCTGCAAGTCAAACTTCGCAAGCAGTCTATATTGTAAATCTTTTGTTTCACCATTCGTTCACCTCATTTTCGCTTTTGCGTGCTTCGCATGGGGAGCATGCGTTAGGAGCGCTGTCGTTTTAACTCGGCATCTCTGGCGCACAGCTCGGCGTCGTCCTTACGACGACGAGCCCGTTCACGAGCCAACTCTCGCTGACGCTCGCGGTAGGCAGCTTCCTCCTCGTGGGTACGCACTACTCGCGGTCTTCCCACGGTTGTAGCTGGGATGGAATGTGCGGAACCACTAATCCAAAGCTCCCTATGTTGGGCACAAGGGCCCACCACTGGAATTGCGGGCGCTGCAATCGTTCTGACGATTGACGTGGCTGCCGGCACTTCTTGCTGGCGCAAGTGCTGACAGCCACGCGCTCCTAGTATCGCGTTTCAGTCTTTCATTTGCTGGGCACTCACTGTTCGTTGGCCGAAAGCTACAAGCATGGCCCTCGTTTATTTCGCGGCAGGGTGGAATCAATCGTCGATAAATTCAATGCCGATCTGGCTCGATCGCCGCAAATGCGCCGTGTGGCAATCGTATAAGATTTTCACATATAAGATATCATTCTCACAAGGGGAAAGTGGTCACTCCAACCCCTTGTTGAGCTCTTTTCCTCTCCCGCTAGGTTACGGGGCGCTTTTCGGTGAAGTCCGACAACGATGGCACAGGGTCCGCATAAACAGCTTCGCTGTAAAAGGTGTATAATTAGCCACAAACACTCGTAGAGTGCTCTATATGTTTCTACTAGCGCCATTTGACGAGTGTGCACTAATACGTGCGCGCGGGGCATCCCGGATGTACCTGAAGTCCCCGCGCTTTCACAGCGCGCGTCCAGTATGCTTGCTTTTGAAGAAAGGATCTTCTTTACTGACTTTCCATGGGTTTGGGGTATTTTGGAATCTTAATATGTTGTCAACACTCCCAGAAAAGAAATCAGTCACGGCCCAAGAGCTCCGTACAAATGGTAAACCAGCGAAGCTCAAACTTGTGGTCCTAGTGTTTATCATTGGGTTAATTTCAACGATGGCTTGGTAGGTTGCCGGATCCTCGATACGCAGTTGCTGCTTGCGCTCGGCTGCACGAGCCTGTTTTTGTGCCCGCGCTGCAGCATTGGCACGGCGTAGACGAGCTCGTTCCCTGTTCTGTTCGCGGCGTTGCTGGTGGAAAGCTGCCTGTTTATGACGCGTGGCCTACCTCTTTCGGAGCCGGAGAGAAACTGCTGCGCCCGCGGTCGGCTGCGACAATGTCACTACTGGCGCAGCCAATCGCGCGCCTCTCTTTTTCATTTCTTTTTTTTTTCCGCGCTTGCGCATGGATTGCGCCGGAAGAACTTTTGGCGTACAGGCGACAGACAGACGGACGAATCGGCTAGCCGTATGCAGCTTCGCTGTAGTAAGGTCTGCCACGTGTAGCCTCTGAAGAAACATGGTCATCGTCACTGTGCGTGAAAAGCTATGCAAACAAATGAATACCGATAAGAAATGAGGGAATAATGGACACGAGAAAGTGAAAAAAGAAAGGCACAATAGAGATATGTAATAAAGATTTATTCATTTAATCATCCGATTAATCATGTAGGTCGACCTTATATTTAGCGCTGGCACTTGTTTGACCTTATATGGTGGTTGACCCTGTGCTTTTGATCTAACCAATTTCTTTTCCGAGCTGAAAATACGACAGGGACGATCGCGCTTCGGTGACACTTTTTTGAAGTTCATGCATGAGATAAACTAGAGACGACACTCGTGGTCTGATGACCTAACGTTTCTTTTTAACCAAACATATTGTTACAATGCGTCAGGCGTTTATTCAGAAGGGGCATCGCGGGAAAGCGCCGGATGGGACGAGGCCACTAGACCGAAAAGCAGTCTTCCTCTTCTTTCTCTTCCACCGCTGCTCCTCTTCTGCTTCGTACGCACAAACGCGCCATTACACTGCTTCTCGCTCAGACGGAGTCAGGTGGCCTCGCGCTGGCTGCATGTTGAGCCTGGCGACATGCGTTACTTGATTCCGGGCAGAACGTCTGCCGTTGGTGGTGAGGCGCGCTGTGGTATAGTTCACCTCGCCATGGTGGTCGAGTGTCACAAAAGGGCCGTCATGGTGTGCCAAAAGATTTGTGCACTAACCGCGCTTCCGTACTGGGCTCCACAACCAGACCAAGTCGCCAGTGGCATAGGTAACGGGGTGGTGGCGGCTGCCGTATCTTGCCTTTGATGTATCCTGTGAAGCTAGCGTGCCTATGCACAAGCCTACGAGCCTCTTCAGCACGATAGAATGTGTCAGCTATAGGATACTCGTCAGTAGTCGACAAAGGGAGGATGGTGTCAGCAGTACAACGAGGCGGGCGTACACACAGAAGATTGAATGGGCTGTAGCAAGTCGTCTGGTGACTCGCAGTGTTGAAAGCGTACGTCATAAATGGTAGAGTCCGATCCCAATTCGTATGATCCGACGCGACATACATTTCAGTCATGTTGGTGAGCGTTCGGTTGGCACGCTCTATAAGGCCATTCGTTTGGGGATAGTATGGCGTCGAGTGTCGGAAGGTAGAAGCACACAAGCGAAATATAGTTCTTCCACAACATCTACGGTGAACTGGCGGCCGCGGTCGCTGATTATCACTCGGGACGGCCCATGCACGAGGATGATGAAGCGCAGCAGGAAAAAATAGATGGCTGCAGCAGTGGCGGAGGGCATGTCTACCGTCTCGCAGTAATGGTATGGTAGTCGACGTACATGATCAGCCAGTGGTTATCCGCGGAGGATCGCGGAAAAGGGCCCAGAAGATCGATGCCAACCTGATAAAAAGGGGAGCTTGGAGGTAGCACAGGCTCAAGTTTTCTGGCGGAAGCTATGTTCGGTCTTTTATGACGCTGACACGCCGTGCAGCTGGAAACGTATTGTTTGGTAGTCTGACGTATTTTCTGCCAATAAAAGCGTTCTTTAGCCCGGTACAGAGTCCGCACTAACCCCTAGTGGTCTGAGATGGGGGTCATCGTGCATGATACGTAGAACAGATGAACTGAGGCTCTCCGGAACCGCTAACAGCAGGGGTGCACCAGTTTAGTGTAGTTCCTCTTGTATTGTAATTATCGCGAACACAAAAACGGCATGCTAGTGTAGAATTTCGCGTGGTGGAAAAGCAAGGCAGCAAACTCGAGTTCATCTGCTCAGTCTTGAATCCATCGCAGTCAGGAAAGACAGATGCCAGGGAGGCTAGGTGGGAAGCTAGTGGCATCTTTGAGAGGCGGTCAGCGTCAGCATGGCGCCGACTGGTCTTGTACAAAGCAGTGAAATCATACTCTTGAAGTCTAAGGGCCCAGCGCGCAAGTCGACTAGACGGATCACGCAAGTTCACAAGCCAAAAGAGTGGGTGGTTGGCCCGTGGCGACTGTGAAGTATCGGCCGTACAATTACGAGCGAAATCTTTGAACTGCAAAGATTACGGGAATACGAGAACAAGGTAAAAGAGGGAGCCAACGTTTCAACAAGTGGACTTGTCTTTTTCAAGGTGACATATGCTTTCCTCGGCACAGTATATCAAGGTAGGGTTCTTCTAAATGAGAGAGCGGGTAAGGCGGGTGGATGAGGCAACGACCGAAGCTGTGTTAGCGGCGAAGGTGTAGAATTGAAAAAGGGGTGCTATGCACACGGCCGATGACACGGCCGTGTGTCAGCCGGCGTGTCGGCCGTGTGCATAACACCCCTTTACTATCTGCTTCGCTGGAGGTCAGTGGGTTATGGTCAGTGGTCAGTGTGGAAACGTTGGCTGCAGCTTTCACCATGTTCTCGATTTGATCACTGTCTTTAATTTGCATCTCCCGCTTTCCCCGTGCTTTCCAATGATTACGGCAAGACATGCCCTTTCGGTCACTGTGTAATTGCGCTCTGGCATGCGTAGCGAGTGGCTGGCATGAGAAATAACGCGTTCTCTGCCATCAAAGCGTTGGGCCAGTACAGCCCCAATGCCCACACCACTAGCATCTGTATGAATTTCGGTTGGTGCGGAACGGTCAAAGTGGTGGAGAATAGCTTGTAACGTCACAAAAAGTTAGGCTGTCGAAAAGAGGCGTCCCACTCGGCAGTCCAATCGAAGGGTGCGTCATTTTCTAAAGGACAATTCAATGGATAAACAGCTTCAGCAAACCGATGAATAAAGCGGTGAAACTAAGAACACAGTCCCAAGAAAGTTCTCAGCTCTTTCACAGACAGTGGTGCTTGAATCTCTTCGACGGCTTCAGTCTTCCGTGGATAAGGTCGGATGTCACGTTTATCCACAAGATGACCTCATATCAATGCTTGCCGCTCACCGAAATGACACTTCGTTGAGTTCAGAACAAGTACAGCGTTTTCGATACAGCTGGGGACAACATCGACGCGCTTGCTGTGTTCACTTAGTGTGTGACCAAAAATCACAACGTCATCGAGGTAGCACATGCAATCTCCCACTTTGCGCAGAATTGTTTCCATAGAGCGCTCAAACGTTGCGGGGGCGTTGCACAGCCCGAATGGCATCACACTGAGCTCGTAGAGTCCATCTGGAGGCACTAAGCCATTTTCTCTTTGTCCGCCGTGTCCATCGGTATCTCCCAATAGCCTGAGCGCAAGTCAACTGAAGAAAAGAATGAGGCTGAATGGAGGCAGTCAATAGGTGCGTCAATCCGCGAAAGTGGTTGGACGTCCCTTTTAGTGACCGAATTTAGGCGGCGGTAATACGCAAAAAAAAAAGGCAATGTTCTGTCTTTCTTTTTAATGGTTATCACTGGAGCCACCCAAGGACTTCACGACTCCTCAATTTTTCCCGTTTGAAGCATTTCGCGCACTTGTTCATCGATTATCTTGCGTTCTGCCGGAGAAACTCGGTAAGACTTTTGTCTTATCGCATGCGCCGTACGTGTGTTTATCCTGTGACGTGTGCGAAACGCAGGGATCGAAGGCGCTTTGGCATCCTGTGAAAAGTTGAACACATGCAGGTGTCTTCCCGACGGAAAATTGGCCAAGGCACGGCGCTCACTGGTACTCAATGGCTTGCTGATCGTGCGAAGAACACAGGAGTCAGTAGATTCAAGGTTTTCCACCTCGTACGCATACAAACGCGCCGTTACATTATGTTTGTAAGTTGCACCAACCAAGGAGAATTAATGAAAGCTCAAGGTTTCCGCATCTCCACATACATTCTTCAATTTCTGCGAAGCTGTCACCTTAGGTGCGTGTGTTGAGACTTTCTTGTGCGCTTTCATTTAGTTCCAGAACCATGTGTGTCTATTACCCCCGCATAACACAAACGATCCCGGACTCGAGACCATTTCTCTACTCAGCCGAGTTGAGCACAGCGTCGCCATTTGACTGATGGCGACGCTACACTTTTGTAGAATTTTCGCGGGTGATCATGAAACGCAGTGGCGACTACTGTCGAAGGGTGGTGCTGATATCTAATTTCTTTAAAAATTTATAAAGGAAAATTTGTAAGATACCACAAAGGGCATTGAGTTTCTTTTTGAAGCCCGAACTGTTTTTTGATGGACAAAAAAAGAAAACATACCGGAGCAAATAATTGCCGCAGGATGAGGCATGTGTGTGCTGAAGCAAAAATCTGGAGACAGCTCAGCACACATCCCAAGCTAATGGATTGCGAAGGTATTCACCCAGCGAGACGCATAGGAAAAATCCACCTTCATATGCACTAGAATTGAAAGCGGATGAAAGCCTTAACTGGTCAGAAGTCGGGATAAACAAGATGCGTTTAGAGTGTTGTTGGAAAAGAACAGGGGAGAAATTGATATGATCGGCTGCGTTATGGACATGGATAATGGCTAACTGTACAAGGTAGATATAGAGGTTTTAAGAAAGAGAGCAAATATTAAGGAGACATCAACAATATGATAGACTGCTTAATACCTACAGATTACTTGAGTAGCTCAAGCTGGCTAGATGTGTCGCCGCCCCGTTTCTACGGGTTTGCCAAGCGATCATCATCATTGAGTCGCGGTCGAGTGGAGTAACTTTCTAGAATATGGGAATTACTGTCCTTTTGCTTCCTTCTGCGCCTTCCTTTACTCGTGCATGGAACTACATAAATGTTGGTAAAATTTGACTGTCTGTAGCCTTTTCAGTCCTTTTGTTCTTTTACGTTTGCTTGCCCCGCGAAGAGATGTAGCCGGCGCCAAGAAAGATGCCAACGTCTACTTTAATCACATGTCAAATTAGAGTAAAGAAGAAAAGCTGGAGGTGGGGTAAGGCCCGCTCAAAAAAGTAGTGAAGCGAGCGATTCCTCCGAAATGCCTCCGTGCGGCTCTGTGCACATCTGACGAGCACCACGTGAACACCAGTGGGAGAGGCTAAGTAGGGCGTCTAAAGAAAACATGCTTGCCTCAAAAGAATTGCGGTATTTGACGAAAGGCTGGTGAAAGCACGAAATCTGAAGGAAAGGAACAAGGTTACAATTTCCGTGGCACGCAACTAGTGGTTGTGCTTTATGTATGAACAACTTGTTTCCCCGACTCAGAAAAAGTGGCGGTAGTTTGCTATCACATGAAGACGAGCAAAAGGAATCGAAAATGAATAAAAAAGGGCTTTGGAATATCTGTCTGCTCTCGGGGTGTAATTCAGGAAGCACTTTGTATAAAGATGTAAAGATTGTCATATCAGTGTCAAGAGGCGCATTCAGCCCGAAGCGTTTCCTTACAAAGAAGTGGTCGCGGTTTCCGAAATCTTGTGCCATCACGACAGGGAGAAGAATATACGGCATTTAAAGGTCGACGTTTGTCAAAAACGACGACTTCTTTGCGACCAGGCTTCGTCAGGCCTCCAGTAGCATCTATTTCTGCACTTTACTCACACGAAAACAGTGCAACACTTTAGAAATCGCTGCTGGCTGCAGTATATATGGATACCGTTTCGTATAATTGAATATTGCAGACGCGTACAGAGGCCGTCATTTTGCGAAGGATATCAGTGCGAAGAGCTTAGTTGATGCTTTATTGCATGGTTTGGATTTTAGTATGAGCCGTGTTGGTATGGTTTTATTGACGCGGCAGGTTATAATTTTTTGCTTTTTCGTTTTTCAACGCATCAGTTTTCGTGGTTTATGTATAAAGCCTGCCGCCTAAATCGTCCCATAGTGCGCCTATGTTTAGGATCCACATTATTATTATTATTATTATTATTATTATTATTATTATTATTATTATTATTATTATTATTATTATTATTATTATTATTATTATTATTATTATTATATAATGAGTGGCGTACCGAGGAATCTTTCTCGAGGACGGGGGGTGGGCCGCACTTGACCTCAAAGGAGTGCTGGGCAGGCGAGTGTTGTCGCCCGTCGTTTTATAGCAGGTTCTAAGTACTACAAACTTTATTTCTGTCAGTGGTTTTTGGCGGTGGACGGGTGCCTCAGTCCAACGTTCACTGGTCTCTGCAGTTCGCTGGGATTGATCGAGAAGAGCTCTCTGGCTCGCTAGATCTTCGCTAGCAAGGCAAGCCTCCCACTGCCTGTTACTTGGCGCCGTAAGAGGCGAATTGGAATTTGGCGGCCGTAGTTCGCACGTCTACGTTACGTGGGTAAAGAGTGAGCTGCTTCTCGCACGAAGGACATTACATTATCAAGGCTCACAGAAATTTCAAAGGGGGGAAGTGTCCAGATAGCACTACCCCCCCCCCCCCCCCCCCCAACCGTTGGCTGCGCCACTGTCACTGCTGACTCACTTGAGCCCGTACAGGGAATCATACAATATCAAGGAACATATAGAACGAAACAAGCACTGGAAGCATAATGACCTAGCTAATCATTCTAATGCTAGCTTGCATGAGCATATATACCTATCCACTGTCAACAACGCTCCTGGGTCACTTATTTCATTTTTGTTTGATAGCTCTAGGAAAGCGGACATGTTTGTGTGTGTAGCTTAGAGCACGAGAAGCTCCACACGTGTAGCCACTTTAGTCTCTCTAAGAGTTCTCTGTCGGGCGCTGTGTCGTGTGTGCGTACCATTTGGCATCATTGCCTCAGAAAGCGGCTCCTAGTAACAGCCTTTCTTCAATCGCGTTACTGCTTCTGTTGTCCATGCTGGAGATCATCGATTCGATCCTCCTTTTTTGATGTTAAGCGCCTGGTATGTAGGCGACACACGAGGCTCCTATCTAAACAAGGCCCACATCTTGATCAAACTTCTCCGCTGTGTATAACGACAGGGCGCCATCGCGGTGACTTAATGGCCATGGTGTTCTACTGCTGAGCCCGAGATCGTGGGTTCGATTCCCGAAGCGGCAGCCGCAACTTGACGCGGACTGTATGTATAAAAGCTCGAATTCAGAGGAGCATCGGGGGCATGTTAAAAACCTCCACATGCGCATACTTTTGCTGATTTAGGCCGTGATAATCCTCATCAACCGAGAAACAAAATGTTGTGGAACTATGTCGGACATATTGGTCTATGCCGTTGTCAAATGCAAATAGGACTATTTGGGAGCTTCAATGGCTATGGTGTTGGGCTGATAAGCACGAGGTCGCGAGAGCAAATCCCGGCCACGGGGGCCGCGTTTCGATGGGGGCGATATGCGAAAACAGTCGTATACTTAGATTTAGGTGCACGTTAAAGAATCCCTAGTGGTCCAGATTATGCCGCAGTCTCTCACTACGGCGTGTCTCATAACCAAATCGTGGTTATGGCCCGTAAAAACACCATAATTTAGTTTTATTATTTATTTGGGAGCGCCGCAACGGCACGTCGCTTTCGCGTTGACAGTATCTTAAACGTAGCTTTCATTGCAGTCTAATACGGCGGAAAGAAATAAGTTGTTTAGTTGAGACAGCGTTAATAGCAAGATTGAACGGCATGGTAATGAAGGACTCCTAATTGTAATAACCTATGGCCTGTGATAACACTAGTCCTGTGTATACAGAATGAGGCCAGTAACCATTATTGACACAAAAACCGAATAGCGGAGGGAAGTTGGTGGTCAAACGATGCAATTATCTCCCCATGTATAGAATTCTGGAGCCCAGTTGCGCACTATAGAGAATGAATGTTGAGGACTGCCTTCGACCAATGCGTTGACGCTGTGCAAGTAGGTTGGCGAGGGAAAAGGGGGGACGGGTCAAAGGCATGCAAAACGGAAATGCAATATAAGCGCGGGAAAGTGCGGGCGCCGCAAGACAGGCAGTGCCTGTTTTCGTCCAAATGGGATTAATGACGGAAACGACGGAACGCAATTAAAATTAATGGGCGCCATCGCGGAGGTCCGACTCACTCCTTCCTAGTCGTGGACGCGCACGACGAGAGACGAGGTACCGCGTTCACTAGACTTGGCGCGGGGGCGCGCCAGTGGCGTTGCGGCGAGGGGTCGATGATGAACGTGGAGTAGAGTAGGAGTTCACATACCGAGAGAGAGAGGCGTTACAGCCACCGTAGTAGCCTCAGATGTCAGCAACAGCAGTGAGTGGCGATCTTCAGTGTCTCGCCTATTACTCTATGGTAGGCCTATAAATGACGAGGAAACAGTGGGTTTGGGCAGGTCATGTTATGACTAGCGCAGCTGACGGGTGGTTTGTTCGAGTAATGAAAGGGGGCCAAGGGTAGGAATGTACAGTCAAAGACGGCAGATGATGATGTCGTGAGATAAGGTTAAAAAACGCTTGGTGGCTGGCGGATAGACTCGATGGACGCGAGGCAAGGGTAAAACTGTACAGCTGCGTAGGAGTGGCGTTCGTTTTCGTGCAGTGGGCGTGCAATACGACGACGATGATGTTTATGATGATAATGGCGGCAGTGGTGGGTAATGTGAGCATGAGGATGATGATGACCGCGATGACAAACTTCCCTTCTCGCCTTTGAAAAGTGGCTTGTAGGGGACCCATGACCATGACCATGAGGTGACCTCGGAGGAAGGTTGCGCCGACGACATTTCACGGTTTAAGCGCTTGCACTGACGCGGCAGTAACACGGCGCATGCTCCCTATTCCAAAATAAATTTGACACGCGTGAAATTATGTGACGCGGAGGCGTGATGTGCTTATAAGGTAAATTATGCCAGCAGGCCGAAAGGTTGCTGTAAGCTTCGAAACAAAGAAGAGAGAAAGAAAGGGAAAAGGCAGGGAGGTTAACCAGTGGGGAAGATCCGGTTTGCTACCCTACGCTGGAGAAAGACGGGAGGGGGAGCTAAAATGATAACAAAGTAGAGATGAAAGAAAGGAGCACAGACATACAATCACAGTTGGTCACTGTCGCCGCACACTGTCACCGCACAGCACAGTAGTACTTGCAAAAAACAAAGAGAAGCTGGCACATATGTCGCCCGAGGAAAACAAACAAACAAATACAATGATAAGAACTGGACAAATATATCCTGTCGTAACAGGATCTTGCATTAACGACGCTATCTAGGAATACCAATGGCGTTGGGTGACAAAGTATATAGCGATGTATACGGTATTTGTTAGGCTCGACATCTGTCCTGTTCATTGGGCAGGAGTAATGAGACAGGAAAAGATCCTGAAGGTGTCAGTGCCAGCGGTTAACCCAGTAGCTTAGATTTAAGGAGAGCTTGGTAGGAAAGACGTGGCCAGAAAAAGTAATTGCTTTTTGCGTCACCCCTGACTAGGCCGCGAACGCGCACTGGTCAGCAGAGCCCCACGAGCCTTCATTTCGGTTGGAAGAAAAAGGCTTTCTGCCAGGGAAATTTTTTGCTTATTGATTGGAAAGTTTAACTGCTGAAGAGCTCTTATTTCAAAATTGTAGCTAAAAGGTGAACGAAAGAATATATAAGAATTTAGATAGAAATGATTGAAAATCACTAGAAGCTTTTAGAAGTGCTTAGAAAAGCCAACTCAATATGTATTTAAGGATATGACGCAACGCGTACTGTAAGCCTAGCAATGTATATGAACGAGAAGAAAGGAAACCCGGGGTCTGATTTTCATTAGTCATATCATAAGGAGCAAGCGAAGGCACCAGTAACACAATGAGGCAAATTACACGTAATTATTAATGGAATTAAAGAAATATTAAACAATGGAAATCAAAGTGGCTGAAAAAATTGCTGGCAGCAGGTGGGGCACGTACCCACGTCTATGTATGACTTATATATATATATATATATATATATATATATATATATATATATATATATATATATATTATGCGTAATGCACAACCAACTCCATGTTCTATGACAAGCATTAGTGTCATCTAATGACGTTGACATGGTGGGTTCACAATAGCATGCATTATAGTCACTGACGCCGAAAAGTGAAGATGGCATAAGAGAAGAGAAAGCAAGGACAGGAAAGGCAGGGAGGTCAACCAGACGAGCACCCGGTCTGCTACCCTACACTGGGGGCGGGGAAAGGGAAATAGAAAGTGGAAAAAGGGAGAGAGTGAATCCTGAGTGCGTGTGGGAGGGACACATACAACATGGCATGAAGTTGATATTATCGAAAGGATATCACACCAACCCAATACGCGCCACACGTGCGTTTTTTCCCCTTCTTCTATGGGGGGGGGGGGTGGAGGAGGGGGATTTCGCTTCCATCGAAATGCGACCATCACGGCCGGGATTGGAACGTGCGATCTTAGCAGCGCAATACCGTAGCCACTAAGCTGCCACGGCGGGTTTCACGTTTCTGCGCGCCTGACGTGATCACCCTGACGCGTGGTCGGAACCAGTCATGGCAGCTGTATGCGTACGGAGGAGTACGGCACACATCTACCTGCACTTAAACATTATGTGCGTGCCTAACACACTCGGTATGGCCGACTTCAGAAGTGCAAGCGTCTCTGCCGAGGTGGCCTTAATAACCAACTCATATACCCGTCGTCTATCCCCATTCTTGCGCACAGCGCAAGTCGCGAGAGGAATCTCGCCTGGACAGTACGATCCAGTCGTGAACTACAATGGCAGAGTCTCGGTACCCTCATTTTAATACCACACGTGGGCGTCGCATCTGCGATCTCGAGGCTTTCACGTGGGTGAGCGTTCCCTGGCAGGCGCCATTGGATTGTTTTAGACGGACGCCTTCTTTCTTTCCGACAAAGCGCTATTCGATTGTTATGGCAGAGTTAATGAATTCCGGCTGGGGCTCCGCGGCAGTCCTATTACGACTCTCCACGAGCCAGTGCTGCGACACCTCGCTTGTAATTGACGCACGGAGCGTCGCTCAAGCCACGCGGCGGAAGAGGGACGAAGTTATTCGCTCTCGGCTTGCACAAAGAGCGGGTAATTAATCTTGGCGCGTTCGCACGGATGCGAGTAATACGTGTGAGAGACAGAGAGAGAGAGAAAAAAAAAAAGAAAGTGTAGAAGAGAAAATTTTCCTTACGCGCGTGATTATATAGTGTCGCTCATTTGGCAGCCCGCGTGTGGGACTTCGCCGTCTTTCTGTAATGGAGGAACGTTTCTGGATGCGCGGGAGAGAGAGACTTTTTTTTTACTTTTGACGCTAGTACAATAGGCATGTGAGGTATAGCCTTGTGCTTTCTTGCTTTTGACGGCGGGCTATATTGTGTTACTGAATGCTAATGCAAATCCTATGCATGTTCGATAAAGCCGGAGTAAAATGAATTTATACTACCTTGTGTTTTAGGTAAAAACACTATTTCATTAATTTATTATTATTATTATTATTATTATTATTATTATTATTATTATTATTATTATTATTATTATTATTATTATTATTATTATTTATTTATTTATTTATTTATTTATTTATTTATTTATTTATGGGACATAACCTACCGAAACTACTCTGTGGGTTATGAGCGGCGTGGTGGAGGACTCTGGAGTAACTTTGACCGTTTTCAGTTCCTCAACGGGCACGCAAAGCATGGTACACGAACGTTTTTGCATTCCGAGCACGTCAGATTCAGTGAGCATTGATTGATTGATTGATTGATTGCTTGATTGATTGATTGATTGATTGATTGATTGATTGATTGATTGATTGATTGAAACTATTTGTCCGAGTATCGCTGTTGGGGCCACGTGCGATATTCAGAGCTTTTCTTACTTCTGGTGTTGTAATTGAAGCAACTAGTGCATAAAGAAGTTGCCACATGATGCCCCTCATGTTTTGCAGATACGTCTCTTCAGGCCGCATGAAGGGATCGTGTAAAATTTAGGTACCATTAATTGCTACAGTCAGGCTTTTGTTGACGTTTTCGACAGCTTTCGCCACTCATACCTCGCCTAATAATCTATTTAATGAAATGTTAGTAGAAGAAATTTAATGACCAGTGATGGACTAGCAACAAATACATTCATGACCTATATGAACATCACTTGTCACTTCTCTTTGCTATTATTTGTTCATGTCAGCACTGAAAAGGGACAAATTTTGTTGGTCTGGTGGAGCTGTATGCAACACGCAAAAAATGGCAGTTTATGGCGTTTCTTTTCTGTTTCTCTCTCCCCTGTCAAGTCGTAGGCGTTGTTCACCGTGTTAGAAGAAAACCAACTAGCTTAGCGTCGAACTGTTGTGCAGCCTGATAACGTGAATTCAGCACAACTGTGATTGACCTGTCGTAGGCTCATTCGTGCAGTGAAGTGGAACGGAACGCAGCTTCAATGCGTGGAGATTGCGATTGCGAACTGGTTGATTGCGATTGGCGTTTGTGTGGGCGTGGGCCAAACAACAACCACGCTTGCTGGTGGTATTGCTGCAGCCAGGGGTTAGCGTGATATGTCTGGCCTGCAATTGTCCCTCCTGGGCATCTCGTGCCTTGTTAGCAAGGATGTATCGCCGATCGCTGATCAACTCCGTGTCTCGAAGAAAGGCAGTCATGAGAGCCTTTTTTTCTTTCCTGAGTACTTCGGGCCCTCCAGATCACCCCCGTAGACAAGGGGTTTCGTCGATTCGACACACAGACCACTGAACCTGTCAGTGCTACACGGATTTTTCGCAGCGGGGAGGGGAAATATGCATACCTAATACCCGTCTGCCTTGAGTGTTAGTTAAAACGTGAGCCTTTTTCGCGTCCCTAGCGGCGTCCGTTCGAAAAAGAAGACACCCCCACACACTTGCATGTCTGAGGGAACTTCCCCGCAAGCTCGAACTAATGAAGTCGCGATCATTATTCTTGCCTTTCACTTTGGCACGCAGATTATAGCTTAGAATTTAGAGACGCTTTTCAGCGTCGACGAAGATTTTGTGCTTTGCCCGTGGCATGAGAGAAACCCCTGCGTACGCTTTGATCGAATTTCGTTACCTGAAAGTATAAATGCAGGTTTCTCTGGTTGTAGTTCTCCGCCCTCCCCCCTCTTCTCTCTTTTTCGTCTCTTTTTGAGTCCAAAACTACTTTATGAGTAGTTCCTTTTCCAAATTCAGGGGTGTGCATTTCCATGCTGCTTGATGCCTTCTGAAAAGTAGGAGGGGATTAGAATCACGAGATTCGAAGGAGCGCATCCTAATATTTTCAAGCGAAAATGAAATCGAGATGTCGGTTGAGATCGTGAGAACGACCAGTGAGAGCGCAAATGCAAGAACTGACTAGTGTGACGCGTGTCATTCGTGCTTCCATTGCCTGCAGCTTAACCAAAACAGCACGGTGGAAAAATTGTTTGTTCCCAAAACTACCGTCGCACGTTTCTGCCCCAGGTGTACAACATACGCAGGTGCTATATTAATTAGCATATAACCACGCACGCACGCACGCGGTGAACGACTAAGAAGTGCGAGTAAATAAACCAGGCAGCACTTGGAGAAAGCAGCTCGCTCAGCTCGGAATTAGGACGAAGATTGGAAACTGAGAACAGGGAACCCCATGTCAGCGTTGCGGCAAGCAGCAAGGGAATAGCGATGCGTAAATATATGGCCCGGTGTCCAGCCTGGCTCCTTGAAATTGTAACTCGCGGCTAAACGAGTATCGTGCAGAAAATTTCTTGAAACTGAATCGCTTCAGCGAGGAATTTCGCTTGCCGGAAACTCATTACACATGGGCGCGCGCTTTTCTCGGCGTACTTTTTCCTCGTCCCTTTTGATAAACTGCAGTGATCTGTCTGTTTCTTCTTCGTTTTGCGGGAATTCGCAGCCGACATTTAATATGATTACACCACCTGAACATCCCCCTTCTCTCTCTGTTGCTTTCGTTATCTTAAAAAAATTTCTGTATTCGTGACCAAGGACCTCTGAACTCTAATCCTACATCCTACCTACATGCTGGAATTCTTTTATCGAATCAGCTAACCGGGGACTCACGGTAAACATGCAAGAAAATTCACATATATAAAAAAAAACGTGGCACCTAGTTGAATTTGAATGTAGCTACAAAGGTTATGTGATAGCAGTTTTTCAGAAAGAAAGCTGCGCTGTTCAACTAAAATTCGTTTCTGCTCTACGGGCACCTAAGCAGACATCGCAGCCTTTGCGAGGCAGTTGCTCTGCTAAATGGGCTCGGTATGTCGCTAGAAGCTGGCAGGGCCATCATCATAGCTGTCATTAGTGATTTTTGTGTTCACTGGACAAGGAAGGCTTCTCCCATTGACATGGGATCACACCTACCAGTTGGTAGAATTAGGTCGAATAAATTTGACACCACGAGGCTGTGGGACATAAGTGAAGCAAAGGATCTCAACGACATTCCGCAAGATGAAAAATAAAATTCTAGCAGCCTGGCTCTTCTAGATGGATTCAACCTTTTTCATTTTGTTAACATTTCTCAAGAGTTTTGCATTTCCACGGACGTTATTTCTGCAAAATATTAGATATATAGTCGCATCACTACGGCTGAATTTTGCTGCAACGGAATGTTTAATACATATGCGATGCAGTACAACACAGAGGCACGTGAAGATTTGTCGAAAACGCTAACCTGGCTTCCGTCACTGCAGCCCTTCGGCAGGCGGTTCATTTGCACCTCGAATTCTATTCACACCGTTGGCGTGGTTTGCTTAAAGCAGAGAAGGGATGCTGTAGAGAAGAAATACTCATAAATGTGCCCATTGATGTATTACAAGGTTTACAAAATTTGTCAAGCGTTTCAACTTGTCCAGCTCTAGTTTTTTTTCATTCACACTTAGAGAGTAAAGAGGTGCGTAATTCTCAAAAAATTGTACTGACTGTCAGTGACCGGGGGACAGGACCTGTCTGTTTTTTTTCTTTATCGATTTATCGAAATGGCGACACTAACTTGCTGCTCTCATTCGTACGCCGAGCGTTTTCTGTCCTTGTTTCCCTTTGGCACAGCTACTCGATCGCCTACACTGCTGTGTACGTACGTGCCCGTTTCGCAGCATAATTCGTGGCACCGCCACACTTGGGAGGCCACCCGATTGCATTACGTTAATGGAGTGCGGAACCCTATGTGTCTTGCCTCGGGGCTCGAGCACCTATTCTCCGTGCATCAAGAACCTTGTGCTGTCGGCAATACGCAAATTAGTTACTGTGCGTGACGTGTGTGAGTGGGTACCTGTGAGCGAGCGAGTAATTGTGCGACTGGAGTTAGTGGGCGTGCAGGCGAGTTGCTGAGTGTGGGGTAGAGAGAAAGTGGGTGTGTGATAGTGTAATTGAGGTGTGAGTGATTGGGCGAGTGAGTGATTGGGCGAGTGAGTGATTGGGCGAGTGAGTGATTGGGCGAGTGAGTGAGTGAGTGAGTGAGTGAGTGAGTGAGTGAGAGAGTGAGTGAGTGAGTGAGTGAGTGAGTGGAGCGAGTAACTTGGTGAATCAGTGTGTGAATAATTGAATTAGCGAGTCCGCAAGTGTGGGAGTGAATGAATGAGCGTGGAGGAACCTGAGACAGAATGGTTGTACGCGCATGTGGGGGAGTAAGTGAATGAGTAAGTGCATGCGTGTGCATGTGAGTGAGTTAGTGAACGAGCGAATGCAGGAGCGACTAAATAATCAGAGATTAAATCAATGTGTGAGAGAATGAGTCGGCTGGAGAAATTTTGTTGCTGCAGTGCAACATTGTGGTCAAAGAGAGATTACAACTTGTATCAAAAATAAATTGTATTAAGTTAAGTGAATGGCTTTGTATCGTTTCGTTTCTGGAAAAGCGGGACACATAACAGAGAAGATTAGATAAGAATAACTTACTGGAATAAAACGTTTGCACAGTTCGCGAGCAGGATGCAATAAAACAGAACAATAAGCAATAGAGCTAAATGTAACGTGAACAAATGTCCGACAGACGCGGAAAGGTCTTGCGACAAGTTAACGCTATATGAAAAAAAAACATAAAATAAGATGTACACAGTTGCTTCGCACATCTATAAAAAGAAAACTTGCGCTGCAGGCAAAAGAAGGAGCAGCGACTGCACCTAATCCGGTTCAGCTCCCGAAGGGGCAGTGCAAACTCCTCGTGACTTTCATGGTATTGCAATAGAATACCTAAATATCAGAGTGCAGCAAGGATTTAATATCGGCAATCATTTAAATAACCGAAGTTGCTACTATCAAACGATGTGTTTTGGTTCACGATCTACGCCGTTCTTCCTAATTGCAAAAATGGGCGATTACATAAAAGCCGAACGAGACCAAGACAGAAAGAAGAGAAACGTATTGTTGTAGGCGCTCTTTGGTGCAGTGATAGTGACCGCTAAGTGGCACGCCCAAAACAGGGCCGGACGTGATCGCAATACTGCCCCAAGCAGTGGTTCGCCACATTACCGCGACGTCAGTGGTGGCGCTGCATTCGCATTCTACACCTCTGGCTGCCGCGGTGAAACGTGAGCGGCTTGAAGGAACGCAAGCGCTGGATTCTCCGTAATAGGAGCCTGAAGCCAGCATCTTAGGTCATGAGTTATGTCTTTTCTTTATTCTACGTTATGCAGTATTTTACACACCCCTGAAGTGAAAGAAACACTGCCACTGCTACACTTACATGGGTGGATTATTTTTAAGAAGCAAAAATGCAAGAGGGAAAATAAGTGTGTGTGTAGGGGTGGCGGGGGGTAGCAGGGAAGGATGGAGGAGTGGTAACTCATTTTCTGCCCTATTTTTGTGGCGTGCTAGTTTTGGGCGCAATTCTTTTTTCGTGCTCTACGCATGCGCGTGTTGCTTACTAAGCGAGTCTCGCAGCTGCACTTTTCCATAAAATGTGTTGACTTTCGCGTCGTCGCAAGGAAGGAAATTCTCGAGGAGAGACCTTGGTAATAGAATTTCTTTTCTGCTGTTGGCACAACTTGTGAAGGATGTATTGCATAAACACGAGAGATTACACGACATAAATGTTGCGATCTGCGCGGTGCATAAGCGCTGAACGAGATTGCACGTCACATTAAATAAAAATTAAAGCTTTCGCATTGTCGTGAAGGTGAAGAATTAGACTGTAGCACAACGGTGAGTCACAAAACTAACTGTCTATTGGGCGAACCTGTGCCCACAAAAACAAGCTTCATTCGCGCAGAGCGATAGTCTCGAACACATGCGTCAATCATCGTAATGTGATATACTGGTCAGACACGTCTGCTGCAATAGATATGCTCAGCTATAACATTACAGAAACTTCCAGCGCAAAAAAAAAGAAAACACGTCTGTCGCTGAGCGATAACATGGTAACGGAGATTGGCCCAAGAACAACGTTAACCGAAAACAAAGAATTTATATATGTGTCGACACAGTTGTACGCATCGCATTTAGTTGTATACTTTTGAGTGAACCGTTTTAGGCAGCTTCACTTCGCATAGATTCTAGCATGCGCTCGATCTGAATAAATTCTTTTTACAACGAAGCTGTCTATGGCTAGGATCTGGCGGATCGCGTTCACGCGTAAATCAACAATTCTTCATGCGTGGCCGATCCCTAACCCACGGCGGAGGTGAAGCAAGCATGGGTCGATCCCGAAGACACTTCAATACGGGGCTGACTCGCGGCGGAGGTGAAGCAGGCTTTAAGCACGCCTCATACGTGCACCGATCCCAAAGATAGGGCAACACCGGGCCCACCCGCGGCAGAGCTGCGGTGCGCCCTTAAGGGGCCCACTTACATAGCTTCGCTAGTCATCCTTCTTCACAGAGTGGGCGGGCACTGAGGTTTTTTTCGACTGGGCGTCGCGCAAGATGTTGTTCCAAGCCTTCGTGGTTCCGATTTATTTTATCTATTACTAAGAATGATGCTCAAACCTCTCGTTGTGTGAAGTTTTAGCCTGTGACAGAGCTCCTTTCGCACATCCACTTTGTAATTGTAGTACTTGTAGATTCATAAATGTAGCTTTGTCTTGTTGTTGCAAAATTAAGCGCAACGTGTGGCGAAGCAGAATGCGCTTCGATTTTGTTGTCGAGGGCAGACGCGGCACGAGCTTTAACGATCTCGGTAGACCCGCCACATTTATTCCTAAGGGCAATTCGAAGGATGCCACTGGACCTGCATGCTTTCACCGACGCATGTTCCTTCTTGATTGTAATGGGGGACACTAATAACTGCAATACCTGTGGTTGTGAAAAAAAAGAAGAAAAAAAAAACGTCTTTGCTTGACTTTCCCTTGCTGCACGATCAAGGGCTTGTCCTTTGCTCCGATTAAAGGTGGTTGGACGACAGAACTTTCAGAAAAGCGCATTTCTTTTATAGTGGTCTCGCACGCTCGTTCCATAAAAAAAGAAGAGAGAGAGAGAGGAAACAAGGATAGAAAAGGCAGGGAGGTCAACCAGGACAGCATCCGGTTTGCTACCCTACACTGGGGGTGGGGGAAAGGGGAATAGAAAGAGGAAGAAGGGGAGAGAGTAAGCACTGAGTAAGTGTGGGAGGGACACCATACACAAGGACACTATAAACGGTCTCTTAAGCCGGTGCACTTCAAGTACTGCACTAGTGCACGAATCGCTTTTCGAGCCAGTGACGGGTGTGGCCACAGTCCGAGTATCTTTGACTCGGTGAACGGTCTCGAGTCTGGTCGGCGTAATGTTGCCCGTAGACAGAGGCGTTGGACGTCGTAGCGAGGGCAGGTACAGAATAGGTGCTCGATGGTCTCCTCGCACCCACAGGAGTCACACATCGGGCTCTCGGCCATTCCAATACGGTAGGAGTATGCGTTCGTGAATGCCACTCCCAGCCACAAGTGACACAACAAGGTTGTTTCGCCGCGGGAAAGGCTAGATGGTAGTTGTAGCCGTAGCATGGGGTCCAGTTTACGTAATCTGCAATTGAAGGGAGTTGAAATCCAGAGATCTTGTGACTTCTTGCGTGCAAGTAGGCGAAGTTCTCTGGCAGCGTCCGACCTCGCCAAATGTGTTGGGCGCGTCTTGGTATCTTCGTGGGCTCACCGGGCAGCCTTGTCAGCTAGCTTGTTGCCGACGATGCCACAGTGAGCAGGGATCCATAGAAATATAATGTGGTGTCCTCTTTCCGGAGCATGGTGGTGCACTTCCCTGATGCCAGATATAAGTTCTGTGACGTATTGCAGACTTGATGCTGTGAAGGGCTGCCTTAGAGTCACAAAATACGACCAATTTCTCTGTTGGCTCTTCAGTGATGTAAATCATAGCGGCATGGAGAGCTGCAAGTTCTTCCGATGTAGATGTAGCCGTGTGCGACAACTTGAACTTAACTCTAACGTTCTTGGCTGGAACGACGAATGTGGCAGTTGAGCTGGTAGGTGAGGTCGAACCATTGGTATATTAGGGTGGTTGCTTGAGCTAGTTGGTAATTCATGATCAAAAATAACGTACAGCGCGAAGGACAAGGACTGCGAAGACGACATACACAGCGCTATATATATTAATATATATATTAATATATATAGCGTGGTGTATATATTAATGTCGTCATGATACGTCTGGTGCAGTAATAGGAGCGTAAGTTGCTCCATAGCCGGCGCTGGTTGATTGGACTTTTTTGTCATTCCAGGAATAGAAAAATTCACTTGAAGCTGTCGCAGGCACCACAGGGGAAAGGAAGGCTTCGCCGCCGGTGTAAAAGATGCCGGTATGCACTCTTTATGAGCGCTAATTACTCGTCTCTCGGCTGGTAGGGAGGCCAACTGATGGTCGGGGATCCTTGACAGATGGCGAATGTGCGCTCTTAGAGAGTCGACAGCTACATGTGTCTGGATTATATGATCTCCCGCGATGGCGATTGTTGCTGTTGTTGAGGTGCACCGAGGCAACCCTAAACACGTGCGTAGGGCTTTACCTTGTATGCTCTCCATGGCGCGAAAGTTCGCATTGCATGATTTTGACAATACTGGTAGGCTGTAACGTAGGAGTCGGAGAAACAAAACCCTGTACAGCTGCAACATAGAATGGACTGGTGTACTCCAGCTTTTCCCGCAGAGAAATTTGAAGACCTGACTAATGGCGACTAACTTCTTCTTCAGATAGACGAGTGAGGGCTCCACGAGAGGTTGCGGTCAATGATGACGCCCAGAAAGCGATGCGTCTTAACATAGGATACAGCTTGACCATTGATGGAAACAGGATACAATGACATTTGTTTGTGCGTAAAACCAAATAATGCGCACTTTTCAGTAGACACACTGAGGCCTTGTTCTCGGAGATAAGACGCCGTCATGGTTGCCGCCCGCTGAAGCCTAGCTCTTAGCTGAGGGCGAGTCACCGCAGAGGCCCAAATGCAAATGTCGTCGGCGTATATTGAGACATGAACTGTCTGCGGTAGGTAGTCCGCTAGTCCTACCAGGACGAGGTTGAACAAAATAGGGCTCAACACTCCACCCTGCGGCACACAACGGCAGATGTAATGGTCTGAAGTTTGGCCGTCTTCGGTCTGTAAGAAAAAACGGCTCTCAGTCAAATAGTCCCGAATCCATTTATATTTCCGGCCACCAACTCCAACAGCCTCAAGTGAGCTCAGTATGGCCTCATGGGCGACGTTGTCGTATGCTCCTTTTATGCCTAGAAAAAGTGCCGCAGATAGGCGCACTTTTTCTTGGATCTTGGATAGATCTTGGACCCATGTTACGATGTCAGTGACGTTGTCGATGGACGTGCGACTTCGACGAAAGCCTGTCATGGCGTCCGGATCGAGGTTGAATCGTTCTAGGTACCATTCCAAGCGAGAAAGAATCAGTCTTTCCATCACTTTGCCGACGCAGCTCGAAAGCGCAATCGGATGATATGATGACAGCTCAAGCGGAGACTTTCCATGTTTCAGAATGGGGATCAAGCGGCTCGATTTCCATTGTTTAGGAACGACGCCGTTCTGCCAAGACTCGTTGTAGTAGTTGAGCAGCTCATCACGTGCGTCATACCCAAGGTGGCATAGGGCAGCATATGTGATGCCATCAGGTCCTGGTGACGAAGAACGCCTGCAGGTCCCCAACGCAGCATCGAGCTCTTCGAGTGAAAATAGCACGTTCATTTATGGTACACGTGCCTCAGGGCTGTCATTGAATGCTGCGTCAGTAATGATGGCCACGTTCCCAGCAACCCGTGCACAGAACTCTTCAGCCACTTGAAGTTCCGAGCGGAGTTGGTAGAGGGCCAGAGCAGCGAAGGGCTCACGCGGAGATGAGCGAAGACCCCTAACCGTTCTCCATATGTGCGAGAGCGATTTTCGGGAATCAAGCGACTGACAGAAACTTTTCCATCACTTATCTTCCAATTTATTCATGCGACGCTGGACTTTCTTTTCTATGCGTCGTGAAGCCCTCAGGTCCAAGACGGACTTCGTGCGCCGATACCTCCTCTCCGCCTGTCGGCGTGCCGCACGCAGCCTGTCCAGTTCCGAGTCCAAGTCTGTTTGCCTTGCTGACCTTGCAAGCGAGCAGATGGATGTTTTCAATGCCTCTGCGATTGCTTCTTCGTTAGTGTGTGAAAGGCCTTCCCGACACGTGTCATCCATATCCTTCTGAAACGTTGACCAAACTGTCAGGACGTCCTAGTGTTCCTCCTCTTCGCTCTGCGGCTCTGCACAAGCTGGAAGTCGTCATCGGAAGTGTCCTCACTGCTGAGAGAGTAGACATGGGTGTCCTCGCTGTCAGTGTCGCTCTGCTGACCGATCCGCTTCCTGGAGGCGGCCGCCGCTGAAGCGGGCGTCGCCGGCAGACGTGCAGGGTCGTCCACTTCCATCACGACCGAGCAGCGAGCGAGAACCAGCGGATGAACTTAGGTTTTCACAGAAATAAGACGGAGCTAGAAAGAACAGCGCTGTATCAAAAGACACTTCGTCGTCGTCCTTCCCCCCAAAAAAGTTTCCTTTTTTTTGGTGGTTTCTTTCAAAAGAAAAAGAAAGAAACCACCAAAGCTGCGAGATAATTTTTACCTGAATACAGCACTCAGAAGTCTATATTGTAGATTGATTGCGAAACCACCGTGTAGTTTTCCTACCTCTTTGTCTTAAGGCTTGAATTTTTGGGGCCAAAATACGAGCAACAGTCGGCCGACAATGTGAGAAGGTCCCTGCACGTTTCATCACCGCCCTTGTGACACGACCGCCGAGCGAAATGCCATCCGCTCCGGAAAGCGACGGATCTCTGCTTGCAGGATACCTCTACCACCTTCAACCGTGCCTTCTCCGCTTTCTCTAAAGGCAGGAAGCGTACATCCATTTCGAGCAGCACTAGAAAGCGCAAATGGAGATCTGGCGTAAAAGTGTTAGAGCGGGAATCTGTCGAGGGAAGGGACGAGATACGTCCAGAGAGTAAAAAAAAAAAAATAAGGGGATGGCGTAGGGAAACGCGGGTTTTAAGCGAGCGACGGCAGTACAGCAACGCACTTAGGCGCGGAATAAAAGTGCGGGAGACGTCGAGAAGGTGACGGTGGAACCAGCGCGCTACCGGAAGGAAGTGAATTTAAACACGCGGCGCAGGAACGCCTCTTCCAAGTATAGCCGCCTGCCGTCCAATTCTGTTTGCCAGGCGGTTTCCTCCTCCCTTCTTTCTTTTTCCTCTCCGCTTCCTTCCTGGATCCCGTTCGTACTTTCGTGCCCTACTATCGTCGACTAGCTCGTTGGACTCCCTTCCCTGTCGTCTGTCCCGTTAAAAGCGTGCAGTGGATACATACAGTAAGCTAGCACTCGTGCCGGATGGGGCAAGTCCACATGCGCAATGTTATTCGTTGACTATCGAGTTTCCCGCAAAAATGTTTTATTGCGGGGGGACAACAGTGTCTATGCATGCTACAAGCATGGTGCTTAAACCAGCGTGATATTAATGCTTAATACGCGGATTAGTTCGACATTCGTTCATTTTTCTTTAAAAAGGCTTTATGAGTTGGCAAATTTAAAACAGTCAAGGAAATGTTACGTTTATCAACGCAGCAATGAATATGCATGCGCGCAGCCCCATTCCCAACTTCTACATTTAGAAAAAGAAAAGTGTTATAGATTCGAAACTTAGCCGATAAAGGAAAAAGAAAGCACATAGTAAATGAAACCAAAAAAGCGTAGGATGCCACAAGCATGATGATGAGACAAATACACGTGTTAAACATAATTCTCGGGGCAGCTGAGCGATCGCAGCGCAAGAGTTCCCTCTAGCGAATTTTAGTAGGACTCTATGTCACCGACAATGATGACGGTTTTCCTTTTATTTTTGTCTTGTGCCCACGCGTTTGGAGTATTCCAATAAGGGATGTAAACAGGTAGGCGTCGGGGAGCCGATACCTACATTGCGGTCCAATATAAGAGTTGCAGCGAGTGAGGCAGTGGCTACAGCGGACAGAATATGCGCGCCTCTCGAGTAGTCAGCGCAGACGCGAAGGCGGAAAGGCTTTATCTTGCATTCTATGGAGTGAGTGGTGCCGACCCACAGAAGTACTCTCTTTTGAAGACTTTCGATGGGGGCGAAATGCGAAAAAACCCGTGGTACTTAGATTTAGGTGCACGTTAAAGAAACCCAGGTGGTCGAAATTTCCGGAGTCTTCCACTTTCTCACCTATTGCATCCCCTTGCCCCTCATCCAGTACAGGGTAGCCAACCGGAGATAATCTCGGGTTAACCTCCCTGTCTTTACTTTGCCTTTCTCTCTCTCTCTCTCCCTCTCCACTACGGCGTGCCTCATAATCAGAAAGTGGTTTTGGCACGTAAAACTCCATAATTTTTTTCTTTTGAAGACGACCTGCCGGAGGCGACAGCATCGGGGTATTTCCGCATGGTTCAGTGACGCCGTTTCGTCTCGATTACGCACGTCGTGCTGCGCGTGCGAATAGCGGAGGATGGACCAATAGCTCAGTAATTAACATAGGTCGCGCTGCACGGGCTGAAAAAAAGTTTTAATTAGTGTTGTAGCTCCAGCGCTGACTCTATAGTTTGTGCAGCGTTGCACAGTTCTGCTGAATCGAGAGGGTCGGCTTCAATCGAACACGTGCGCGCAGCGCGCGCATTGCGCATGCGCGTATAAGCTTTCTTCAGTTCTGCTTTACCTCTCTGCACTCGCCCTGATGCTTTTGCGCTTTTGCAGTCAGACGCTTTCCATTGTCCTTAAGCCCCCGTTTCGGAGCTGAGATGCGATGCGGGAAGGCTTGCTTGCGGCCGGAAGCCTGATCGAGAAATCGGCAAAACAGAAACGGCGCCTCGTTGAGCGCGATAACGCAAATCCCTCTCTCGAGACGCAGAAGATTTGCCCTGAGCGGCTGCTTACATGCTCTCATTAGAGAAATAACGCATTGTGAAGACTCGGCGTTACGGAAAAGAGCGGTCGGCGGGAGCGCTTAATTACTCGTGCTCCTTTTGTTGCCTCTGATGAGCGCTTTCTCGCACTGCCGTGCTCGCGACGGCTATCAAGCTGCCGAGAAAGGCTTAAAAGGAAGAAAAAGATTACGACGAAAGGAGCAAACATTCCACACGCGCTTTTCGTACGAAAATCATGTTTTCTCGGGCACAGCGGCTTTTTTTCTCGCATTTTGGGATCACGAGACACGATTCGGACACTGCGAAATCAACTTGCGGTTTCTGATGATTACTTGATGATGATGACATGTTGTACTGATTATATGTAATACGAATCGGCTGCCTCCTGTATCGTTTCTTTCCTGAATCTCAATGACTAATCTTCCCGCATCATTATACCGTATATAGCGGAGAGCGATTCCGATTTGGGGTTCGCTTTAAAAAAAAGCATCATTATATATACATACACTTTGGATACTCGTGTATACGCAGTTGCTGAGGAATCCTGGTAAGCACACGTAATTAAGACAGCATGCGGCGCTCGCTGTTTTACAGGAGTCAAGTGTTGGTGGCTTGTCGGTCGCGGGATCGAATCCCGCCACGGCGGCCGTGTTTCGATGGGGGCGAAATGCGAAAACACCCGCGTACTTAGATTTAAGTGCACGTTAAAGAACCCTAGGTGGTCGAAATTTCCGGAATCCCCCACTACGGCGTGCCTCGTAATCAGAAAGTGGTTTTGGCGCTGTTAAGAACGGCCCAGCTGAGGTGCAAGTTTTGCCAGCCAGTTGCGACAGCGGCGGCAACCTTTCTTAAAACGCCACCGTTACGCTCTAGCCTCGTCGCCGTTGTGACTGAATGCGATCAGCGGACCAACTATTGTTACTGAGCCGCCGCCACCGCCCTGGTCTGCCGCGAGCGGGGGAGTGCTCGCGGGAACGTAGTTCGAGGCTCCTGCCCACGCGCCGTCCAAGACGCAAGACAATGGGCACCCGGCCGCGCTGCGGGGGTCAGCTTGGGGAATGAAAGGCACCTTTCCTGACACAAGCCCCGAGTTCTACAAAGTCCGTCTGACGTCGGCTCCGGACCGTGAACCTGTACGGAAGTGTGTGTGTGTAAGCCGTACCGCAGAGAGGCGGCTTGTTTACGATGATTGGTCGGCCGTTTCCGTCACCTGGGTATCGGGGCAGGACCGTGTGTTTATAAACCGCTGTTGTGCGGCTGCTCTGTGCACTTTCTCTCGCAGTCATGTTAGACTGATGCACTTTCTCTCGTGGTCATGTTAGACTGATGTACTTTCTCTCGCAGCCATGCTAGACTGATGTAGATACTGTAAAAAACCCATATTCCTCGTTCTCGATGAGAAGCAGTCCTTCCCTTCATCATCGTCCTCAGTGTAGATAAGTTGGATGACGGCATGGGCCAGCTACCTTCTAATTCATGCCCGACTCCAATCTTGACAACTGGTCACGAACGGTGGAATTGACCCCCCAATCATAACAGCACGTAAAACCCCATGATTTAATTTTTTTATTGATGGCTTGTCCTTTATTTTCTACGGCGCGCGCTCACAGACATAAAACGTAAACCACAAAATGACCACACACAGAACATAAACACGCATAAAACATGAAACTGTGATCAAACCTCAACACTTATGGCAAGAGGCCGGAAGCGACTTTCACGTGTGCAAAATGGTTTGAAAGAGTGATTCGTGGGGCTTATAACATCTTAACCTAACGCTCAGGCTATGGGGGACGGCGGATTTAGGGGGACACTGTATTAATTTTGAGTGCCTTGCCGTCTTAATAACGTGAACTCAATTTTAGGTACAGGATCTTTCTTGCATTCTGCCCCATCGAAATTCGGCCAACCTGGCCTGGTAACGAGCGGACGTCCTTTTTGTCGGCCGCAGAACGCCAGAAACACTGAGCCAACGCGGCGGGTCACGTGATGCTTCGCCCATCCTCGAATAAGAACAGGCTCCTCCTTATATTAAAAAGAACCAGTAAAGATATTCACGCTGATATACATATAGAGCGGGATAACTGCTCTGTGGGCCAATGACCGAGCTCCCCGAAGCCGAGCAAAGCTCTAACGCGGTTCGCGCGCAATCACGCGGTGCGTGGTGATGGCGCCTTTCGGAGCGCAGGGTCGCTTCATTTAATAAACACGACAGCGGCGGGTAGCACGCTGAGCACATTTTTCTGCGCGACTGGGCCCTAATGCTAATGCATTGCCATGTAAGTTTAACGATGAAAGAAGGAAGAAAAAAAGATGGATGTTGTATGCTCTTAACCTTTCTTTTTTTTTTTTTGAGTGCATCCTACGCTGAGCTTCGTGTCTTTTTAAGCCACGTTACAGCCATTTCATGTCTCCTCCAATCCTGATGGCACTTGCCTGGGCGTGGGCGTGGTAGAGAGATAAGAGGGTCAGCATTTGAGCGGCTACGACGGGAAGCCCTAAATATAGAACGAAAAAGAAAAATCAGGAGGAGACGAGCGGACGCTGCGAAGCGACAATTTGAAATTATTGCACCATCAAGTGATTTATTAGATGATTAAGTGATTATTTATTAGGATTGGAGATGGTGGGTGACTATTTTATCACCGACCCTTCTCAAGAAACAATAAATTTTCGAATGCAGCGAAGGGCGGTGACACGAGGGGGCATAAAGCCTGCTGCCAACAAACCAGCTTCTTCCGAAAGTTCGGGAACATGCAGTTGAGTACATTAAAAAATAATATATGCAGGCTATTAGACTGCTTGTGTATCCGTATGCAGAGAGACTGCGGTAAGCTCGAATTTGCGTCAATGTTGAAGAATTCTTGCTCGTGGCTTTGCGTTAGGATAGCGTGGCGCGTGAGTGCCGTATCGCCGAATTTAATTTTTTTTTCAGAGATATTGTTCAGATGGCGAGCGTTTGCCATTGCAGTTGCTAGCGATTGGAAGAAAGACCGCATCTTTTGGTGACACTACATATGTTGTCTCCTTGGGTTATAGTTGAGAGTTGCTCCTACTCTAAAAGAGTTCACTGCGCAAGTTGGTGCCGCAAATGGGCACATGTGCGGAGTAATAGCAGGCCAATAGCTCAGCGTATGCATACATGTATGCTTTGGGACGCAGTACATATACAGGGTGTCCCAGCTATTTTAGCCAGAGCTTAAAAATATGGGAATGCCACCTGGCCGGACAGAACCAAGGTAATCTTGTTTGCCGCCGCTTGGAGATACTCAGAGTATTTCTTTTTCATTCCGCCTAATATGACAATTAGTCCTAATTAATGAACCAAATTAACAAATATTATAATTACATGAAAAGTGTCAATAAGGAAATAGTAGAGTGTCATGAAGAACTTTTGTTACAACTTTTTGTTCCTCAACGCGTCCTATATAAAGGTGTTTTTCGGAACGTGAAAGAAGCTCGCGAGTACACGCAAGGTGCCTGGAGCGACCAGTCGCACGGCGGTTTTGCGCGCATTTGCGGGCTTCTTTCACGCTCGGAAAAACACTTTTATGTGGCACGTAGTGAGGAACAGAAAGCTGTATCGGGAGTTTTTCATGTTGCTGCACAATTTTCTCATTCACAATTTTAATGTAATTATAATATTTGAGAAGTTTACTAATTAATCAAGAGTAATAATGTAATTAGGCGGAGTGCAAAAAATAATCTGAGTACCTGCAAGCGACAAGCAACATTACCTTGGTCCTATCCAGCTACGTTGCATTTGCATAATTTAAATTATGGCACAAGTTACGCGGGACACCCTATATATTGCAAATAAGTGAAAAGGCAAGCCCCCACGTTACTACGCAAAAAAAAAAAAAAAAACATCCGCCGAGATTCGAAGCGTTCGGAGTCCCAGCTCATATTACAGACGTGCATTCGCCCTAATGGAATGTCCCAAGCCTTCATGCTACATGTGCAATGATGTTTTTTTTTAATATGTGGAATCAATTTTTAAGGCTGCTCGTAGGCTGCTTAGGTGATGACATATGGAGGGAGGTGTAACAGCCCAACTGGGAAAAGTAGCTGAATACGTTGACGTGCTATTCTTTTAAAGAAAGCACGTGAGCTCAAAAAAAGGTACAGGAAGTCGATGACGTGAAGCAGGATAAGAAAAATAAAAAGAAATCGGCGCTTTCAGGCCACGTGCCGGTGCAAGTTTGAAGATAAAAAACTTGCTCAGTCGGTTAACGGGATAGCGCGCTGACTAATGCGAGGCACGTCGCAAATGAACTGTAATATGTCTGTGAATATCCCGCGATGTCCTCCGGCTTTTCGTTTCAGATTTCTGAAAGCTCTGCCGTCATTTGAGAAGGCCGCTCGGTGAAGCTCGGCTTCGTGGCTTGAATATTGATTGCTGGGCGGACAGAGAAGTAGGAGGGTGCACGGTTTGTTTGTTTTGCGATTTTGGTTAAGCGGTGCCCTCGCGATGGCTAACACGCTTCCTCCTGTTCGAGGGAATAAAGAAAACATTTGCGGTTATCGGTCAAATTTCGGTCATCCACGTTGATCCATCAGTCAATGTAGATGTCTGCGGGGGGGTTCTCGATGCTCTTAAATATGTTCAGATCGTAGGCCGAGATCCTACCTTTCAGAAGAGTTACGCAAGCCGCACGGGAGCCCGTAAGTCTGGTTGTCTCGTTCCTGGCAGGCGGACGTAGCCAGAGTGACAGCGACGCCTCTTCCTTGAGTCGCTGTCGCTCGTGGCCACCGACGCCGTCGCAAGTTTGAGTCCTTCGTAGTTCGCGACGCTGGTCGCGCCCACACTCCCTCCGAGTCCGTGGCCTTGTGCGCGAGCTTCGCGAGGAAATGACAAGAAAAATGAAAAATACGAGTGGCGCTGCCTACGTTGTACTACGACAGCTACGTGACTCGACGTCGCAGCGGATAATTCGCAGAGAGCGGTAAAGAGAGGGAAGTTGAGTGCGGGAAAACGTCGTCTCGTCCCTTTTGGGGCAGGAGAGTCAAATTGTGGAGCAGTAGGGCACCTTCGGTAGCAATACTCTATGCAACGAAAAAATTCGTTTATGTATAACATTGATATTATTCTATGGCTAAGCACTCTAGTACATTGATGAAGAGGGGAAAAAATAATACATCTAAATGGTGGCTCGACGCCTATTCGGGGGTATGTGTAAGGGAGATCGGCTGAGTGTGGCTCACTATGGAAACGTCATGTGCGAAGCTCCATAATGAGGTAACGCTATACAGTTTCAAGCAGTTTTTGCGTGGCTAAATATTTTTGGACGTGTAGCGTTGTTTTCCGAACCTCTTACATATTTATACAGCAACGCATACCGCGGGCATTAACAGGATTAACGCCCGCCCCCTCTCATCTGGCTCTCACCTGAAGCGTTCGCCGCATCACGTGGCATTTCGCGAATCTCCGCGCGCAGCGAACCTCGAACGGCAATCATTGGAACGACGCGGCTTGTAGAAAGGTACCGAGGCCAACGGAGGCTGTACGACTAGGGGGCAGTGAGCGAGGATGTAATGAAATATCCTCGTGCCCTCTCTAGCCGGGCGCGTTGGCGGTTCCGCGTGCTGCTTTGGGGCACATGCTCCAAAATCGATTGCGGCGTCATCGTAATCGGTGAACTCCTTCATCAGCGGCCGAAAAAGGCAAGTCAGAGTGCGTCAGGTTGCTTTCGTGCCCGGCTTTCTTCCTCTGGCGCGGCATGGGTGAGTGAGTGAGTGAGTGAGTGAGTGAGTGAGTGAGTTAGTGAGTGAGTGAGCGAGCGTGGTGAGAGTAAGTTCTCTGAAAGCATGCGTGCCAATGGAAAACGTAGTGGAGATGTATCTGCCTGGATGACTGGGGAGGGGTGGAGTCTAAGTGCCCCCCTCCCCCACTGTCAGAAGCGGGGGGGGGGGAGTAGGCAATTTGCCATGAATTAAACAAATGATAAATTAATGGAACTGGCTGCAGGTGGGACACAAAACCACACATTAGGCGTTCAATTTTTAGTTCAGTTAATAGGTACAAGTAATTTCCCCCTATGCTGTTCTTGGCGTCTCTCTTGGCTTCGTATGATATGACTAACAAAATCGGGCCCCTGGGTTTCCTTTCTTTTCGTTCATTACATAGTGAGGGTCTCGAATCGAGCAGTATGGGTGCCTTCAGGTAGCATGTGTAGTTTGTTTAGCCAGTTGCCTTCAGCCAAAAAGTTCACGTACATGTGACGCTTGCGGCAGAAAAGATGTTCCAGATCCGCCGGCAAGGCTTATGAGTGGTGGCGCTGGCTAACACTCCCCAACGTTAGTCCTAGTAAATAAACGTAAATACTTCAGAAAGTGGATGGGAAAACGGCGCCGCGGTAGCTTAGTTCGCAAGAGCATCGCACGCGTATGGAAGACGTGGGTCCATGTCCCACTTGCGACCGCTTGCTTTTTCATCCACATTCATTTCCATTGTCATCTCTTTAATTCAATGAATAAGTAAAGGTAATTTCCCCTGTGCTGTTCTTGATGCCTTTGTTCGTTTTGAAAGCTACCAAATTGAGTCAGCGTCTGTGATCCGGACTGAGTGACCGAATGATATCCCCAGCGGACTTTCTCTTCTCCCCCTTTCCATTTATATATATATATATATATATATATATATATATATATATATATATATATATATATATATATATGTATATATATATATATATATATATAGCGTGTCCCCCACTCGAAACATAGTCGGTATCATTGGTAGTGGGGACAACGACAATAGAAATCTTGTGACAGAGAGCCGCTCAGACGTATTTATGGTAAAATAAAATAACTACAATTGTGAGTATTGGGCTAGTGCGCTCATACATATGCTATGTGTAGCACGATTTATTTTGATTTCACTTTTACAACTTCTTATATACGTGGACCGTTCAATGTAGGCCGAGACAGATGCTCTGAAAAATTTATTTTTGAAGATTATTCATTGACACTGTTATTACTTTCTATATGCTCCACATTAAATGAAATTCACGTGTACCGCCGTTTAATTCTGCTGAGCTTTCTTATCTTTATTTCCAGACCTGAAATAAGCCTGCAAACACGAGAAAGTGCCGCGCGACTCAGGACATCATGAAAAATTATTGATCCACATTTCTGTTGCCCAATACGCGCTGAATTAAAGTTTTTCCAAGCGTTAATAAAAACCTGCAAACACGAAAAAGTGCTGCGGCGCAGCACTTTTTCGTGCAGTCTAACCGCACGCAATTCTTTTTTAACTTAACCAATATTTTCAAGCTCGCGCCGCGGTGCTGTCCCTCGATGAAGCAGTAGATCATAGCAACCAGCACGTTGTGACCCCACCCGCGTTAATTGCATGTAATTTTGGTCCGTAATTGTTCTGACAGTGTCACCGCCGTTCGTGGGCCACTGCTTGTTTCTCTGTTTTAACAACATGCGCGCATGCATAATGATTACCTGAACGCGTGCTTACATTGGTGGCGAGGTCAGGCTTACAAGCTTCATTCATTCATTCATTCCGTCAATTTTAAGAGACTGAGACAAAAGCCAATCGTCACGACAACCTCGCGCTTTATTATGTAGTTTTCACCATTGTTAGCAAACTTGGACGCGTCGACCTGCGCAAAGCAACATTACATGTACAGTCACTGTCATACTTAACCCGAAGACGTCCTCAAGGCATTTTGGTTCCCCTTCGGAGGGTGCTGGAGATTTTGGGTCGGAGTGTCTTGAATGCGCTATAGTTCTAATGCGTCTTTCTTCCATGGTATTCGATGTTTGGCTCTTAAAGCCCGAGTGCATTAAAGTTAGGTTGATACAGATTTGGCTTAATTGTTCATCTTAAGTCTGATGGCGGCTGTACAAGAAGCTCTCCGCGTACTTTTCGAAATGCAGCGCGATAGCAGAAAACAACCGGAAACTCGATACTATGCTTCCTGGTTTCTGTGTCCGCTCGAACCGCTGGGCACTTTAATCCAAGTAAAAAGGACACCGCTCTAGCCTCTTGTGTAGAGCGATAAACAAGGAGTGTAGGTGTACTCGAGTTCACTGGGTGCACTTCCGATTTGCGGGCTGTTGGAGAAAGAGGAAGGCGATTGCGGTGGACTTTCCTGCAGACAATGTTTACCCGCAGGTCTCGGAATCCGGTTTAACTCTATCTCTCTCTCTTTTTTTTACCGGCGTCGCTGTCTCTTGCCAACAGCGAAACTGGCCGTAAGGTTGATCTACTCTCGTCATGCTAGGTTATAACTGAAGCAGGCTGGCGGACCCGCCACTTGCTCGAGCAGGACTATACGCTCTCTTAATCTTGTTGCACTTAAGTTACACTATGTAAGTGGAATGTTCTTGCATATATATTCCACCTAGTTAGTGGAAGTTGCATGGGACGACATTCGCTTAGTCTTCCATTTGGTAAAATTTATAGGGAATGATATTAAGAGCGTTAAGCATGCAGTCACAGCGGCAAGAAACGAAGGAATAGCAAACGGTAAAGGGACATTTGTTCAACATTGGTTCGACGTAATAAGCATGTTTTTTTGTTTTGGTCTTGCAAATGTATACTGCTTACTTAGCGGAACCCATGTAGAACGAGATTAACATTTGACGGCCGTAATATTAAGCGCCAGTAGTTCACCAATCATTCATCAATCAATCATTTGCCTCCCGTACGGGACGCAGGTGAATGCGAAAATGTCTTGCAGCGACTGAGCGCGCCTATTCCGCATAACTCATTTTCTCTCCGAGCGCGGACTTAAACTGCGCAGCTCTTTCCACCCCGCCCCATTTCTACAGGACAAAAATAAATGAATAAGAAAGATCGCTATGGCGCATCGCCGCCGTTCAGGCGGAATGAGGGCGCGGGAGGACACGTAATGAAGGCCCGAGGGGCAATCAGTCTGCCTGCACTGTGACTTCCCTGTCCACCCGCTCACCCCTGTTCATTGTCCTTCCCCTTGGAAGATCTGCAAACTCCCAACACTCTCGCCTGCTACTTTCCCACCTCTCCCTTTATATACCTTTTATTTCTGCTGTCATTGCGTCGCATCGGGGAAACATCAGAAAGTGCTTCTCAAGAGTTAGGATGACGGTTCGGATGTCTCAGAGTCGAACTACGGAACGCGGGTACTGTAGTCCTCCCTCTCTGATGCACGCACATGCATAGAGTACTCTTCCCCGCAAACGATGAGCTAGAGAAAGGAACACTCATGGCGGGGCTGACGGAGTCAGACTAGAGGGAGGACCAGTGCGGCAGCGCCTCTTAGCGGTCCGGCGATACCGTTGGACCGCGCCCTGATGGGTAACGATCTGGCCCGGCTTTATGCGGCCCGCCCTACGCTCTCCCTCTTTGCCGTCCCGTGGTGCGCTGCGAAAGGCTACGCTTGTTTGGCGCTTTCAGGGAAGAATGTGGATCAAGATGCGGCGTCATTACGGATCTGGGGAAGGCGGGAATATATATAGGCTCCCGACTGCGCGCTCGCGGCCCTCAGAGGCCGCCCGCCCGCATTGGCCTTCACCGCGTGTTTTTTTTTTTTTTTTTTTTCATCGGGAGTATATCTGATGGCACAGGCTTTTTGTTCTACTAGTTACGAAAGGCCAAAGTGTTGTGGAGGAAGGTGACGACGCCTAAACTAATACTATAGGGAAGCTTTTAAGGTACACAAAAGCGATCGATCGGTTGAAGAAAGAAACGAGTCGATGGATAAATGGGCCGGCGGCCATACGAACAGCGTTGCACAGATGGAGAGAAATGCTCAGTTTGGCTTCACCTCCATACATTGTGACTTCTCACAGGATTAAGACGGTGAGACTTCTCTCATCCAGTCGCAGCGTGACTGCTTTTTTTTTTGTTTCGCAAGAAAATTTTTGTAGGATGTCGTTCCAAAAGAGACCTGTCATTAGAGACGTGCTGTGAGGGCTCAACTTGCCTGTATATTATGCCTTCCCACCTCCCCTCATAAGTATAAATAAAAGCGTCGAGAAAACGAAATTACTCTTTAGAAGTGCAAATGAGCAAATACCACGTTTGTTCATTTCCAACTTTTCTAGGGTGTCATTGATAAACTTCGATGTGCATGCTACCGTGCTTTTGTGTTACAGCGTGAAGCAAAGGGCAATAAAGACAATGGAGGTGGTTAGGGAAAGCTACCTAGCTTTCTCTCACCACCAAAGGACGGAAGAAAACAAGGGGAGCGCCAATTGGCGCTCCTCTTCTTTTTTTTTTCGTCCTTCCTTTTTTTGCGCCAAGCGATCATATTTATGGTATACTCAGCAGTATGAACTGACTAGACCGGTAACATGTACTACTTCTGGAGCCCCGTTTTCTATCCTGTACTGGGGAGGGACAAATCTGTTGGGAAAAATGACCAGCAGAAGTACAGAGAAGAAAGTTGATGTCGCACACTCATAAGTGTTCGCACAGGTAGGTGCACTATCCGAAAAGCAGTGCCGTGTGTTTTTTTTTTTTTTTGGCTACCTGTACTTAACACAGACGAGGCCGCGACGTCAAGGTCTTTGACGATGTGAAAACTTGGAAGGATGCCTTTGGTTGTCGCAAGAAGAGTGGTCCCATGACATGTTTCCTTCACAATGTATTGGCCGCTAGAAGTGTTGCGATCCAGTCAGCAATGTTCGCTATCTCGATTAGAAAGGGACGGGCCTTGGCGAAAGCAGCACACACTCACAGACGGCACAGTTAGTCTGCTTCACGTCTGGAAGAGAAAGCGTTAAGTAACTGCAAAGCTGAAGCGGACCAGTAACGAAGCTCTAGAGCATCGTCTACGGCCTAGGCGAACCATTTGTTCTGCAGCCAAGACATAAATCAAGCTTTGGTGTCATTAGTGACAACACTCTGTCTACCAGCGGGGGGCGGACACCAGCCGGTGCTGTCATCAGCGGCTCGTTTTGGTGTCCGCACTGTTTCACGAAGCTGCGAATGCGAGGCGACCAGGCTAAATCTAGGATGAAGATTTTAGCAGATGGTGCCAGAGACAGAACGGAGTGATGAGAGAGTCGCGTGTGGCGCCTGCTCCAGGTGTTGTCGTTGGCTGATTATAGGCAAAAAATGGCAGTTAATCATTATTCTTGCGATCCTGTAGTAAGGAAGACTCTCTCATGGTCGGCGGGATAGCTTTGGGTTCATCACTGTCACACATACCTCTGATTTAGAGCAATAAAGCAATGTAAGTGTTGATTGGCACCGAACTAACAAAATTTCGCGGGCGAAGGAATCTTCATGGGAATTAATTGTGATGTCTCATTAAATCCGCTCCATAATTCGACATTCTCTCGTCAATGGTTTTTGCTGCCGTTGTTGTCGGGGCTGTGGTCGTTGCGGCCGCCATAGGAACTAGGCAACCTGTGTGATTGCAAAAAGTGCCCCAATGAGGGGAAGGGGGGAGGATATCTTTTTGTGTGTCTTTGAACTATAGAGCTCTTGAGGACTTATTTGCTACTGGAATGACTTCACGGATTTGAAAGATGAGAAGCTTGCCCTTGCTATTGGTTAACTTACGAAAAAGTTCGATGTAAGAGGATGAGAACCAATACATACACAGTCGCACGATTGCGTTCGCATGTTGTCCGCATGGTTATACATGACCAGCAATACAGCAGTGAGCATTTTCCCAAATAGTTCGGAATATATTCCAACTGCTCTTAATGTGTGCAGACATGGCTGGCTGACGCTGCTTCTTAAGAGCTTGTCTGATGCTTTTCAAACCCTGTATTTTTCAGGGTGGCCGAGTAACGTGGCACCGCTGCGTCAGTTAAATTTAAATCAGCATAGCTACCCGACCTGATAACCGGCGGCGATGAACTTCGAGAGATACAGGGCCTGGACAAGCCGAGTGCAAAGATTCCCCGTTTCTTTCTTTTTTAATTTTTTAGGCTTTCAGTAATGAACAACAACCAACCTCTGTTAGTTCTGTGACACGCTTTCTATATCTTTCTTCGGTAGTTGTTGCATGAAATAAGATTACCTTAATTAGCCGATTATAATATGCTTGTCGATCAGTTGGAAATATATCGAATTTCTGCTTTTGACTGCTATATCAGCAACAAATTCGGGAGCAATGTTTCTCTTCTCTAAGATAGAAGTGGGAGATGTGAAAAGTCATGTCGAAAAATAATGGATTCAATTGACTTACTCTGTACCCGTATTCTGAGGCTCGTGGCCTGGGAACACGTGTCGTTTGGTCGTTACCTTCACTGATTGTCCTTTTGCATCTGAAAATCTGTGATAGCACACGGCCACCCTGATTTATATGACTGGGCCTCAAGTTTGACATGTGTGTCAATATGTTAGCGGGTACAAGGAACGTGACCGTCAAACGCGCAAAGCAGGCTCTTTCCATTGAAAGAAGCAGCATAAACGCAGTGCTAAGTGCCTTTTGAGAACTTGTGAGCAGTATTCAGTGGTTATTACCAATTTTGTTGAGGGAACTTAGCAGTACTTAGAGAACTTAGAAATACAGGTGGCTATGGCGTAGAACATACTTGAATGTCCAAACATCGCCGCTCGGTACTCTGATAAGTAGACGAAATGATGAGACGGCGCAAAGTGTAAGCACTTTCGCAACACTGCTAGTTACATTTCACTGCTGAACGTCGTTCGCTAGTGTGCGTAAAACCTTCGTGCACAATTATTTGGGCCGGAGAAATTTTCACGCGAACATTTATTGGGTAATTGGACGTATGCGTAATATACATGCGGTTCACTGTTAAAGAGAACACGCAAATGTGCGCCACTCACTTTGTTGGCGCCGTAGCTGCAAGTGGCCGTGGAAGCAGCGGCCAGTGCACGGCAGAGGTGTGTCAAAAGGAGTCGGAGCTACCAACCACAAGTTATCGGTTGCAAATCCAGACGACTTTACTTTGCGAGAGAGGAAGATCCGGTAATGATCTGCACCGAAGTGTTCCAGTCAACAATATACTTCTCTCCCCCACCCCTTTACTTTGCAGTTTACAACTTGGAGTTTATGGTTTCGCAAAAGTAGTGGTTATTGTGGCACTGCTATATAGAGACTTGAGCGCTAAGTTCTAGGTGTCGCGGCGAGTTTAGAATCGTTAAAGCGAAGTAGCGTGATGCAAAGAACAATTACCTCACTCCAGAGCCGTTTTTACTCCACTTAGGTGCCTTATCCGCTATTAGAGCTCCTTAATGCCTCATATACTCTTTACAAATCGCGCTTAGTTTGCCCTGCGTGAGGAAAATTAGAGTACAAAAGGATATATTCTGCGCCCTTGCAGAAAGAGTTATTGTGTCTGGTGCAATGTAGGCGACGACCAGTTTTTCGCAACGTCGAGCCTTTCTTACTGCGGCGTTAAGACCACCACCGTGCACCTCGTAATACGGTGTCCGTCGTGTGCTACCGTATGTGTGGTAAAGAGAGAAAAACAAAGCTGGGCGGTCGAAGAGACAATTTTCGCTCTGCAGAAATAAGCGCCGGAGTGCTCCTCGGCGTCCCTACCTTCTTTGCCTGCAGAACAGTTACCACACAGCAGGAATTCTTTGTCGGGCTTTACACCAGAGCGACCGGTTTTTCGGGAGGACGATTTCGCCACCGCTTTTCAACTCTATTCCTTCTCGTTCTCTCCTTGATGTCGTCACAGACCTGCGCTTGTTTCTGTTCAGGCTTTTCATCCGAATTTGTTTTGTCTCCCGCAATCTGGAAAAAGGAGCATGACGCAGCTGCAACTTCTTGATATCCGAAGGGAAGAGCGTCAAATTGTTTCTTAGGCAGAGGACAGCTGCTCCGATCGATGTAGCGCTCGCTGGTGTGGAGGTGTGCTCAGTCTTACGTGGCGTCATGATATCCTTGACGTTTACTTTCTTTTGATTTTTTTTCCTCTATGCCCTCTTTTCAACCCCCATAATCCCCCTCTCCAGTGGAGGGTGGCAAACCAGAAACTCGCCTCTGGTTAACATCTCTGCCGTTCTTCTCCTTTTTTTCTCTCTCTCTCTCTCTCTGTTTTCTTGCTGCGCGTGCTGAATTTTTCTTGTCTGTATGGGACGTACGTGCTAGTGTCACATTGCCTTTATTGGCCAACGTCAGTGCTTTTATTGCACTGTTATCGGCTAAGTTTAGCGCATGTCTGTCTTTACGACAAATGGTTTCCTCGGCGTTCGCCAGAGGATTTGTGTCTGTGGTTATGGAGTTCTGTTGTTAAGATCAAGCTTGCAGGTTCGATGCCATAAGCCGTATCACGTGCATCCTGACGATAGAGATAACCAAACTATATACTTGCACATATGTGAATGTTTACGTCGTTAAAATTGATGTCACCAGGAATTGATCTGAGGCTCTTTACTACGACGTCTCTCCTAGGTCTATATTGCGTTTGTAACATAAATTCACAATAATGATAGAGTTGGCGGTTCTTCCATTATATATAGGCAGTATTGGGGTGTATTGTACGTCAAACTCACACAGGTTTTATATTTTAAGCCGGAATTGTGACTTTTCGAAGTCAGTCAGTGAGATGAAATTCCGAGAGCAGAACTTCTCCTTTTTATGACTAATTATTTAGCTGTCACTGGAGTACACAAGGTTTAATACCCGTTTCAGCTCGCGATGTTGTCCGCCTCCGCCAGCCGTGCCCGTCGTAGCTATCGCCAGGAATGAGAAAAAAAGCTATGCCCCGTTCCCGCCGTGATCGGACCCAGGCCTTCTGCGTGTGAGTCAGCTACACTGCCACTGCGACACGCTGGCCCTTGTTAGCCGTCTTAGCATGTGAGATGCGCGCTGCGTAGCGTCGATACATGCAGACGTTGCATTGGCATGGCATATTATTGCAAAACGTGGCACGCCATCTATCAGCTGCATAGGTATCGGTACAGGGTATATAGAAAAGTTTTCAGGTAAAAAAACAAGATTACGATGTCGTATGCAAAAGAATGCTAGAATGACAAACATGTATAGCATACTTGACTGAATCAAGCAGGCTAGGTGGCTGCTTGTAACTGCTCTGTTTCGAAGGCGATGCCAATAATAATAATAATAATAATAATAATAATAATAATAATAATAATAATAATAATAATAATAATAATAATAATAATAATAATAATAATAATAATAATAATAATAATTATTGCCACTTTGTAGAGGATACAGAAAGGTTCAGGCCCGTCAAAGCCAACAGGAGGCTTGAAGGACTGGGCCCGGCAGTTTGCGGCAGAGGTTACAAAATGGCAACAACAAGCAAAACATTGAAAGGAACAATAGGTTCAGCTGAAGAAATAGAAAAACAAGGCAATCACAAAGCCAGTATCAAGGACATCCGTACTAACTCCAAGGAAGCAAAGCTTATAGTACATAATCTCATACGTCTAAGCATCAACTGTAGAAGAACAAAAGAATCAACTCAGTGTTCTCAAATGGGTTTTTAGGTTCCGCATAGAGTTTATAGCAAAATAATAATAATAATTAATAATTATTTAATTATAATTATAATAATTAATAATTAATAATAATTAATAATTATAATTAATAATAATAATAATAATAATAATAATAATAATAATAATAATAATAATAATAATAATAATAATAATGAGCAGCAGCGTACCACATGTCACACAATGTGAGATGCGCGCTGCGTACCGAGGATACGTGCAAACTTTGCATTACAGTTGCGTTGTATTCCACCAGGTGTCACAACATGTAGCAGTTGCATATTATCGTGCCACATGTAAGGGTGTGACATGCGCGCCGCGTAGTCTCGATACCTGTACAACAACAACAACAACAACAACAACAACAACAACAACAACAACAACAACAACAACAACAACAACAACAACAACAACAACAACAACAACAACAACAACAACAACAACAACAACAACAACAACAACGACAACAACAACAACAACAACAACGACAACGACAACAACAACAACAACAACAACAACAACAGCGATTTACCGCACTACGCTTGTTTGCGACGGACTTCTTCGTCATTCGACAGATGTGTTGTTCCGCGGGAAGCCCGGCCGCTTGTTCGCATCTGTGATGCTCCACCGAGTAGGAGTAGCAAGAGCGGCAGTAATTAGTTAGGGCGCCCTTTGCATTAGGCCTTCATTCTCTGTTTCTTACTTTTCTGTTACTAACGGGAAATCGATGGGTGTATCGCTGCACTATCGTTGATGATCTGTGTAGCCAGAGTTAGAGCTCGAGCGATGAACAATGAGCGTCCGCATCCGCCGCCTGCGTAAATAAAGGACGCTTGCTTTGCTTCGAGGATTGTCCCGCCCATGGTGGCCGTACCCTCTACAGCTACAATTGGAGCACGCGTGCACCCGTCCTCCTTTCTTTACTTATTCACGTCTTCATGGGCCGACAATGTGGGAAAAAGAATAGTGTGAAGAGGTGAGTAATACGGTAACGGTGACAGGTAACTTATCCCCGATGTATCGCAGTTAGTTCTAACGCTGCTGTTTGTAGTTTTACCGTGTTCATTGCACTTCTTACCATATGTCGGTACTTTGCGGCATGAACTGTCTTGGAAATGAGAACTGCAGAGGAGCCCTTAGCTCTAGGTTTCATAGATCAAACGATTTCTAAACACATAAATGATCTCGCTAGGTAACCGCTTAACCACTTTAGTAAACATCTTAGAGTTGAACAAAAGAAATGAAATTGTAGTGACAATTCGCTGAAGTTTTATTTAGGCCTGCAGGGTGTCAAGGAAGGTTGACAAATAAAAAAAAAGCAGGGTATGTTTACAACTATGTTACTATAAAATAGGAATCGAATATAATATCCCCGTACCGCAACTTCACATGACAGATCGTTCAAACTTTGCTTCAGCCACTGCATCTTCTGATTGTTGGGTTTGGCTACTGGAAACTACTTCGATTACACACAGTATCTCTTCTGACATCGGAAGTCTCAAAAACTAGGCATAATTTACTTGGCTGGTAGCTTATTTGCGTAGAGAAACATTGAAACATACTTCCACTATTTTAATCATATGTGGATTCTGCGCATCGCCTTTTCTTGTACCCTACTTTCCTCATACTAAAATGTTCATGCCATAGAATGTCGCGACAATTTCTCAGTATCACTGTCTGTGCTTTCCTCGGAAGAACGTTAGAAGGAAGAGAATGACTATCGGCCCTCCGCGCTGCCTTCCTGAATTCTCTGTGAAACGTTTATAAACGAAGAAGTAAAGCCGAAAACTAGAGCAACGCACGAACTAAGTGCAGGCCAGAATGTAATTTCACTCCTTCGATTACTGACTTCTTATTTCGGTTTCTGTCTGAACTAAGTGACGAATCACAGCAGCAGGCTGTGTGTATTGAGCGCACTGCTGACTTATGCATAGGCATCTGCGCTCGCTTTCTCGTTTGTCCTCGGTTTGAGATACGAGCTTCATTACTTCCTTCGTCCGCACACTTTTGGCATGTCGTAGCAGTTAAGCTTTTCCTTTGCTATTCGTTCTCCATTCTCTTTCGGTATCGCGTTGCAACGGAAGAAACGGTTTGCTCCAGCGACTGCCGGAATACAAATGGACCACTAAATGAGTACGCGGTGAAAACAGGCGCGCTCGACTAGGCGCTGTGGTCCCGAATGAAGTTCTATGCAGCGTCGGCTAGGTACACGCACAAAAGCTTTGTAACGACCAAATTTTCTCAAAGCCTTTTCTTGCGAAGCAAATGTCGGTGCTGTGGTTGAGATTCCTTTCCGTGATGATTCCGTGCTATTTCCTGCATGCGTCATTCATCGAGTATCCGGGCATTCAAGAATGAGACGCCCAAATCAACAGGGAAATGGACTCGGTTAAGCTGGTCTGAAGCATGAAAGCTTGTCTGGTACACATTGACGTGCGAAAAGGTGAATCTCTATTGCAGCGCTGCATTGAATCTGGATCATTCGCACCACTGCATAGATAAGTTCCGGATGCGGATCCGGCGACGCTGGGGTTGCCTCGATGCTTCTACTGGCACGTGCCAAACTTATTAGGAAAGGGAGGAATGAAGGCAGGGTGCCGGAGAGAAGCTACTACCGATATAGTTGATTGCGGCTGGCGACAAGCCTTTGATGTTTAACGGGGCGGTTATCCTTATTATATTTGCTCCTGCTATTTTCCTGCGGCTAGGCGCTTCGTTCGCATGAATACATAAGTTAGCGAGAGGGTTGGAGGTGGTTGGTGAGCGACAGGGGCGATGCGTTAGTGTGTCGGCATGACAGCGTAGAAATAAATGACGAGGATTGGTCAGTAGAAGAAAGACAGAAGACTTTCAGAGCGAGTTATATGAACAAGAACATACTATATACATATGTGTAATGGCTGCATGCATATATATATATATATATATATATATATATATATATATATATATATATATATATATATATATATATATATATATATATATATATATATATATATATATATATATATATATATATATATAAAGTGGTGAAAGCATTGCCTCTCTCGTATTGAAGTACTGTGCACGACGAATCTCGCCTGTGTTTTTTGACTGTATTTCCAACACCTGTGACGTAACAAAAATGAATGAATGAATGAATGAATGAATGAATGAATGAATGAATGAATGAAGTGGGGCCTACTTGGACCTTTTTCTCTGCGTAATATTTCCTCTGTGTGAATAGCCGATGGTCTGAGGAGTGAGCAGCCTCTTGAGATAGACTTCTCATATCGAAGGCTTCGCAGATGGAACCTTATTTAAAATATTGCTCCTCATACTGCTTCTACGGCAGGGTATCCTTTACTGACCTTTTTATTACAACACGCAACTTTACTGTTGTGTTAGCATAGCTCTATGACTTAGCGCGATTTCTTCTATATATATTTTCAGGCTATTCGTCTCGATTCCCTGCATTTGGCTTATGTTTTTACCACGAAGACGTCCAGTACATAAATTAGCTTTGTGGTCGTTTTTCTTTGCTTTACTCTAGGAAAGACGGTTGTCGAGAAATCACACCGATTCTGCTCACAGCATCTGAACGGCATAAAACACAAAGAAAAGCATAAGTAAACGAAAATAAATTGCACTGACGGGTGTGCAACATGAAGTAAGGAAGCCTTTAAGACAAATGGTCACTGTCTGCATCTACGTGGTGCCGGGATATGGTTATAGCGTTGTCTCAAATAGTCGTTTGTCTTAAACCTAATATCTAAAACGAACCCGAACAGAACTAAAAAAAAGGAAAGAGCTCACTGGAATAAAGCGTGAAGCTCCTCCACTGGGAGAAGGATAGAGTTGTGCATGCTGAAATTGAAGTCACGTCTGCGCTAACTTTATGTGTCTCAGACCGTCTGCTTACAGGAGAATAGAACACTTATTTTCTGAGCTCAAGGAACAAACCACTGCAACTGACACCGTGGGGCGAGTGAAGTCTCCTTCGGTGAGGCGAATTCGCGTATCGCATTTGTCTTGCCCCGCTATCCAACTGCGACGAAGTCATTTGTAAAAGTGGAGCCGCTAGGCTTGTCTAAACAAAAGCTACGCGCCGGCCAAGAAATAATTGAAGTTTCTTTCTTTTGACTCGGCCTGTTTAGCATACTAGTTTTTTCAAGCAAACTTGGCTTTGCGTCAATTTTCGTGCAATAAAAGAAGGTGAAGTTGCCCATTTGGCACATGATCTACGCTTTTTGAGATCGTGTAGTTCTATTCAGGCATGAGATCATAAGAATGATGAAGGTAACCAACACTTTAAATATCAATCAATCAATCAATCAATCAATCAATCAATCAATCAATCAATCAATCAATCAATCAATCAATCAATCAATCAATCAATCAATCAATCAATCAATCAAAAAGTTACAGTGACGTTGCACTTCGTGAACGCGGGTGATGCGCAAGCGCATGAGTGATATAACACACACGACACTATCGGCCCTCGGTGCGCCTTCACGCCTACCACTGTCCGCATCACAGGTATATTCAAGACAGGGCACGCGTGGCCGTGCCACACGCAGCAGCCCCCGGAGTAGAACGCCTCGTTGCAAAGATTGACCGCGGACACTCGCTGTCAAAACTCTGGTGTGAAGAATCGCGGCAGCAGCGGCTAGCGAAGTGACCTTTGAGCTTATATCGCTTCAGCGCAAACTCAGCGGTGAGAACACAGTACACATAAAGCTACGAGCCGTCGGCCCGCCTGGACTGTGCGCCCCAAAGCAGATCGCTTTCAAGATAAAGCGCGTGCGACCCTGCGCGCCCGAAGTACAGCGCCCCTGCTCGATCCCCTCCCCGGTGGCATGGTCCAATGCGCGCGACGGAACACGGCGCGCTTCCTGCCCTGCAGCACGCGAGATTAAGCCGTCATTGCCGGCTCACCGTCGCACGCTTTAACTCGCGCCCACAGCGTGCGGCGCGCGAGGATGACGTTACCACGAGACGGACCGACTACGCACCCATCGCAAACAAAGTTACATAACCAGTAGCAACTGTCAGAGGAGGTCAACCCAGCGCGCATCCGCCTACCTTCCTCCTCCACTTCACCTCAACGTTACGTACACATTCCTATAGGTGGTGGTACTTTTTCGTGAGCTGAATCATCCGTAGAGAAGAAGGTTAAGGAGACAGAGAGGAGTATGTGGAAAACAGAGATGCAAACCAAATCAGCATTAGAGACATACAGGACGTTTAAGCAAGAAATAGCCAAAGAAAATATTTATGATAACTCTGAGGGAAGCTCATTGTTGTTTGAGGCCAGGACAGCTGTACTGCGGACTAAAACGTACCGAGCCAGATACCAGGAGATAGATTTGTTGTGCGGGGCGTGTGGAGAGGAGGAGGAAACGGCTGAACACCTGATACTTGCTTGTAAACAACTACACCCTGCAGTTGAATGTAATGGGGAACTATTCAAAGCTTTGGGTTTTAAAGACAGTGAAAGCAAAAAAGATTTTGAACAGGTAGAAATAACTAAACGGAGGCTATCTGATTGGTGAATAATATAAACGCAACAGTAAAGGAGTAAATACATATGTATGCGTGCATATAGTGCCATTCAAGGCTAGGTGGCGCGCGCCGCCGCCACCCGATTCAAAGGGTTGAGCCTCAATCATCCATCTATCCATCCATCCATTCTGAGCCATAGAGTTTCTCACTACATTACCTAGAGGGAAATCTGGCGCTGCTGCGCTGTGGTATGCATGGGAATGACGGTATATTGTGGATTCGGATTGGCATCGTTCTCGTAGAGACAGGACACCTTGAAGACGCGCTTGACAAGTACCGTCCCGTCTGTCACAATGATTCATTTTCTACTAAAACAGCACGTAAAAAGCTGTTTTAGCTTTATTATTACGCGAAAACATGTTTTGCTTAACTATAAGAACTTGTTATTGTGTGTACGACTACATGTTACGTAAAAAGTATCAGCGGGCCGCTAAAGTTGGAGGACAGACGACAAGGTTCGCGCTCGCTTTGAAACAGTTGGTCCTCTGTTCATGCTTTTCTTCGCTTGGTCATGCATCGTGGGTGAGTAAAAATGTAATATGCGTGAATGGAAACATTTTATGAAGATTTTACTTTGAGAACGCGTTATTTATGTAGCCATATCCACGTTCTGAGCCATAGAGTTCCTCACTATAACACCTAGTGGGTAATCTGGCGCCACCGTCTATGGGATTTTCTTAAGGGGGCAGCGTGCCGTCATGGGAATGACGGTATATGTGTCTGCGAGGCTCGTGTTGGCTGATGTTGTAAGAGGCTTCGTCTAAAACGTGGATATGGCTACGCAAATAACGTGTTCTCAAAGTAAAAACTTCATAAAATGTTTCCATTCACGCATATTACATGTTTACTCACCCACGATGCATGACCAAGCGAAGAAAAGCAAGAACAGACGACCAACAGTTTCAAAGCGAGCGCGAACCTTGTCGTCTGTCCTCCAACTTTAGCGGCCCGGTGATACTATTTACGTAACATGTAGTCGTACACACAATAACAAATTCTCATAGTTAAACAAAACATGTTTTCGCGTAATAATAAAGCTAAAACAGCTTTTCACGTGCTGTTCTAGTAGAAAATGAATCATTGTGACAGACGGAACGGTACTTGCCAAGCGCGTCTTCAAGGTGTCCTGTCTCTACGAGAACGATGCCAATCCGAATCCACAATATACCGGCATTCCCATTCATACCACAGCGCAGAAGCGCCAGATTTCCCTCTAGGTAATGTAGTGAGAAACTCTATGTTCTGAGCGCCCTCCTTCGTACTATCCCCGGCGTGCGATTTTTTTCACCTGCGGGCTCGTTGCTCTTTCGTTTGCTTGGCGGCCTCAGTAAAACACTGCCAATTTGAAGAGCTGGCCAGTTACGCTTGCGCGTAAAAGTGCGTTCTGTGGCCGAGATGTGGCAAATCAGTAAATGCGGGAGTACGTGCGTAAGTTAGCCCTCGAGTATCTTGCATGTGCCGATATTTGTAGGTAGCCACGTTCATGTCAATGATCGTATTGGCGCTGACTTGCCATGAGCATGCTCGAAATGTTATTCAGCCTTTCTTTTTCGCCATTGTGCGGCCTTCCATTGATTCCTTCCAGTTGATAAAGGTACTTCCGTTGTCATTTATGTTCTTCTTGTGTGCGGTATGCCTGCGATTTAGTACCGTCATCAGTCTGTTGCCAATGAAATGTAATTTATTAATGTTTTTATTAGGTGTGTATACATAAAGATGATTGCGGAGAAGGGCATGAAAGAGCTAGTTGGCAACTGCCACCATCACGGGGCACAACGAGCTATTGAAGAAAGAAAAATGCACAGAAAATGGATAGTGAGTGAAGTAAAGGACACACGTTAAGAGGGAGAAGGGTGAAACGAGCAAGAAAGAGGAGAGAGAATAAAAAGGAAAGGGCAAGTATAAAGAAAACAAGATTTAATGGAAACACTAGAGAACAACGCATCAGCGGGACATGCATCACACAACTCATCGCGCTGCACTTAACTAACGTCTGGCAGGCGGTCCACAGATTAGACCACGAGTGATAACGCTGTTTAGCGTATAACTGGGAGTTTGTACTCGTCTCATTGTAATATGACATAAGGGCTCTGCAAGCTTGATCACGTCTAAACGCATGACCGGTGGGCAAATATCCAATGTAAATAGATGTTTGCAGTAATAATCTACCAATCTAACCTAACTTATGGTGTCTCTTTAGCGTCCTTTGAAAATAGTCCACCAACCTAACGCAAGAAATTGACCTCTTTCGATTTGTGCGTCTAGCCTATCGGGACAGGCCCTCTCTTCCCCTCATTTCCATCATATGAAAAAGAAAAGAAAAGGAATATATGTGGCTGCAGAGGGCCCAACCATCGATAAGGGGGATGGATAATTCATGATTCCGCATTTCTGGCGCAGGATGGAGCCGCTGGTCTCTTTTCAAAATGCAGCAGCCTCGCTCGAGTCGACAGCGTGACAGGCGCAGTGGGGACTCGCTTTATAGCATTTGTTGTTCGTTTTTGTTTGTTCGACTGGGATATTAATATGAGGCACTTCCTGAGTGCTTCGTGCAATACCGCGAGCTTGACAGATCTGAACAAGGCAAAATGCGTGTCTGCCAATATTTTGGTCTTAGTAAACCGGCCGTAGCCGTCCAGTTTAAGCGTTTAGTCGAACATCGCTATTGCAAATAAAAGAAGACAGTAGCATGGGCAGTCCCCCGCTGTGGGTATGCGCAACAACAACAACAACAACAACAACAACAACAACAACAACAACAACAACAACAACAACAACAACAACAACAACAACAACAACAACAACAACAACAACAACAACAACAACAACAACAACAACAACAACAACAAATCACGATTCACCGTAGAGCATTAATTAGAAAAATAGCAGATCAGAGAAGCCATGGCATCAGTCTAATCAGTGCAGTTGATTCGACGTCTAGACCAGGATATACGAATCCGCGCAGTTACCTTGGCCACACCTGTACATGCCATGATCATATATTTTCTTGCTCTTACCTATATTTTACAGCGAATCTGTATATGACTATAGGGCATTTCCGTCGTCCGCGAACAACCTGCGAACTAGCTCGTTGGTGCCCCTCAGCGCAATCGCGCGAACGCGCTTGTGCCACTGCTCACGCGTTCGTCGTCGTCTCCTTCCACAGCTGGCTCCATGGCCGCTCATTGCTTAATGAGGTATGAGTCATTCACTTCCAAAATGAAACTATCGTCCTCATCATCAATTGTGATCATCAGCAATGGCTCGAGCATCGTGGTTTTCCTCCACAGCTGGCTCCGTTTCCGCTTATCATTCCAGCGTAGAATTTCGCTTCTCTTCTGTTGTCGTAATGGAGAGAGATAGAGCGAGAGAGAACAAAAGTTTAATAATCCGGATGAGCGAGAAAGAGTTCTTTCTTCACCCAAAACGGGTGGCCTCCGCAAGGCAGGTAGCCATTAGCCTTTGCTGCTTCCCTGGCCTGGTTCACCTCCTTGCGCTGGTCCTCCACGTCCGGGGCCACGAGTGTGGCATCCCACGCTTCTTGGCGGTCTTCTGTGCTTTTGTTTTCGGTTCTTCTTGATTGAGCTTATTGATTGTTGGGTTCAGCAAGATTAGGACACCCCTCACCATATGACAAAGGGTGTCCGGTGCCCCGCAGGACAGGCTAACGTATGAGAATCGGGTTGGGTGCATTCTACGCATTATAATGCCGTGTGTATAGGAGTTTGTTTGGAGACGCCGCAGAGCAACTGTCTCTTTTCTTATAAGACTGGGGTTTACGGTTGTATGAAACATCGCTTAGGCAGGTATGAGCATTCATTGCCTTACGTGACGGATGCATTTAATAACAGAGGTGATACGAGAATATGTGTGCATAACTATCACGATGACCACCCGTCACAACATAAAATAAGTTCGTACCTTTGTTCAGAATTATTTGTCACCTCTGTGTCATGTCATGTGCTAAAAAACAGCTCCTCTTTTCATCCACCTTCACAAAATGGAATGGCTCACGATTTTTTTCTACGTCCTTTCCTCCTCAAAATCCTCAATCGATGTAAACTACTTTCGAAGCGTTCGTACGTTAGCTAACATGGCACTTCCGTGCTTCTCTGTTTTAGGGAGGCTTGAGTCGCGAACGAAGTAAAGCGGTCGGCATTCGGAAGGTGCATGATTGTGGGAGGACGGACGTGCGACGATGGCTGTACGGCGGCGCCACGCCTTCAGCCAGTGTGACAGCTGCCTCGCAAAGAATGTTACGTGACACACCCTGCCACCAAGCTGGGTTGATGTTTCTCCCCACTATATCTGAGCAGCTGGCGCCCCCGACACAACGTGGCGTCGTTGTCACTTTTGTATGGTGAGGATTCACCTGGAAGGGAAGCAAAGCTACTAGCACGCAGCCTGGCAACTTTCGCTCATTCTTAACGGGAGAACGGAGGAAATGCCGAATATGTCTGTAGAAGCAACTAAAGTTGAGCCAGTCGTAATGAATTCATCGTTGCTAAACAGTGGAAGAAAACAATAACACAACCTTGCCACGGTCCTGCTTCTCCGTGTTTTTGTTTCCTTGTGCTGTTTAGCCAGAATGAACTAATACATCTAGGTGCACCCAACTGGATGCAGCGAAAATGAAAAATGCGAGCTAGCAGTAACAAGCCTGTTCGCGCTTCTGAGAGGCTATTTCGTAGCAAGCGTGAAATCTCAGCACCGCAGGATCCAAGGAGACCCACAAAACAAGGGACGAGAAATGACGAACGTAGACGCACGTCACCCGGGCATGTCTGTAACGCACTGCGTCTAGTTTTCTCGCATTCGATTTTGTCACGCTTTTGCCGTGTCATGGGGACATGTAGGGGGATATTTATTAAGGAAGACTTAGTTGAACAGAACATCCTGGGGGCCTAGTTGGTTCATTATTGAGAGCTGGTACTTACTGCGCGAGACCGGAAAAAGACAACTCAAAGAGAAGGAACACCAAGAGAGCTTGAGTACAAAAGGTTGCATATATTTAAAGAAAGCTTGAGCGCTCAAGTTTTCTTCATGTTTTTTTTCCCTCCATGTTGTCTTTTTTCGTTCTCGCGCAATGAATGTCAGTCTCGAAGAGGATTTGTTCATTTGGAATTTTACGAGACGACAATGTTCTAAACGTAGGCGGCATACATTGCAGATATGCATTAAGTCTTCTTTCTGACATGTTACGGAAAGCTCATGGTAGACGTTCAGCGAAAACAACTTTGCCTGCGGCGAAAACTTGGGAACGCAAGTCGTGCCTCGCCTGCTGTCTGGTCTGCCCTATTGCTTTTCTGTTTTGACTTGCTCAGCAACGAAATATTGCGTGACAGTAAAAAACGAAAAAATGAGAAAGCAACGCATAGTGTCGTACTCTGAATTCGGCTTTCGTTGAGTTCTTCCTTCTTTTCTTGCTAGTGTGACTTTTATTTTCATGTCGGTAGGTTTGTTGTTTCCATGCATGACTTCTTTGAAGGGGAAAAAATGTGGAAAAATGATAATTTTAACTTACTTGGGCTGGCATACATTATACATCCTGCATTAAAGCGATAGCTCGCGACGCGTAATCCCTTGACCGAATACAGCACACCACGCTCAGAAAATATTCTTGCAGAGGTTTGAAGTGCTAAAATAAACGCGGAAAATTTCAGTAGTAGATCCATTGGCAGTAGCCGGATTAGGTGCATCGTAAACTTATACTATGTATTATATACTTGAAAAAAAAATATGCAGATCCCCCCCTCCCCACTGTAGGGTTCAGTGTACAGGAAGCTTTCGTGATCCACCAAGGCAAAATGGCGCATTACAACAAACGACGGGCTGCACGTTTTAGTGACGAACACGTCCCTCAGCAAAGTCATGGTAAACCTTGCGGGGCAAGTGGAAGTTATGTTCAGCGTTAAAACGCGTTGAATCACGAGACGCGACGTGGCCGACCCTGTATGTGGCGCCACAGCGCCCTCAGTGCAATTAGAGACGCGCGGCTAAGTTGGGCGACGGATGCGCCCCCTAGCTTTCGTCTTAATCGTAAGCTATACTCCGGTTCAGACATCAGACATCAAGTGTGGTGCTCTGGAGGCTGGAGAGACTTTTTTTCAGTGACTGCGTTCGCACTTGGAAATAGTCCGACTTTCTTTTTTTCTTTTTTTTTTTGCCACAACTGTGCGAAACGGTTCTCTACAACGGGTGTTTCAGCGAGCACTTTCAAATTAAAAAAAAGAATTGTCTGTGGCAGATAGCTCAAATTTAGTACATGAGCTGATCTACTCGATGAGGCGGACGCTACTTGCACAAAAAATTGAAACGCGTAATCTACTAATCAGCAAAACACTAATTAGGTTTTTAACTAATTACCTTATGGCGCTTATTGCAATTTACAAATTCTGGCCGAGGAGCTTGCAAGGCGGATCCACTTGGAACAAATTCTTAGTATGACGCCACTTTCGAGGTATTAACTCCAGAACTTTTGAGGCGAAATACATTGGCGTTCAAGTTAATTTTGTGCTTGCGTAAATAAAACGACGTTCTGTTAAGAAAGTGAACCGAATGACAGTACACATTTACAGTGAGTTTGACGGCGCATATCTCGTGAATGGTGTCAGCCACACAACTCTATTGAAGTGGATATGCCTTCCAGTCACACCCGCTAGAATTTGTAACTTGCAATAAGTGCCATAGGGCAATTAGATAAAAACTCAATTAGGGAGTTTTTGTCAATTATTTGATTTTGCATTTCTAATCTTCGTGCAAATGATGTCCGTGTCTTTGAGTAGACCAGCTCATGGACTATAATTGGGCTATCTGCCACAGGCAATTAAAAAAAAACTTGAAAGTGTTCGCTGAAATTCTGTGTATACGCTCAGTGTTGAATGAAAAAGTTTTGACCCTTAGAAACAAACAAACTGTGGTATATGTCCGCTAGCAAATTGATTTAGAGCGTTTCGATATTCTTTGTGTTTCTTGTCAGGACATTTTCGCATGCACCCCGGCGCCTACGCATCACGTGCGCGTTCCCGCGAGCAAACACTGTTGGCATGCAGCGAAGCACTGACGGAACGTGCGGAGTGGCAAATTTTCGTGACCGAACTTCTTGCGTACCTTTCGCAGCGTTGCAACGCTTGACGTGTGAAGCGGTGTAGAGAAAATGCGCGCGCTCTCTTTTACTGCGATAGCAATTACGTGGACGCCCTGGGCGCATTTGCACGTCCGCCGTTGGCGTTGGCGTTGTCGTGCTGTGATACTATCGACGACGCATACAGAAGACCCGCAGATACGCGAAGTTCGCTGGCTCCAGAAGCAACGAAGCCAAGTGGACGCGCCGTCACACTCCGCTCAATCGACTCTGCCGGAGCCAGAGCAGTGTTCTGGCTTCAACTGCTGGCATGGGCGTTGTGCGGACACGCATAAGCTTTAATACTAAGTCGCTGAGTGCGTACCACACCGTGGCGAACGTTGAGCTATGAAGTAATCCTGACGCTGACCAACGCCGACGGTTTTCTTTCGGTTTAGCGCCTCCGAGATGCGACACCCGTCACGCCGCTTGGCACGCTCCTCCTCGCGCCAGCGTTCTGAGACGCCTTCAACGCAACGCTATATACACCTTGCTATCACTTTAATGCTACACCTTCCCGTTAAACCAGATGTTTAAAGTAAGTTCTTGCTATGCGACGCCGCTGAGCCACCAAAGCCTCTCAAAGCGCTGGCTTCCACGACGAAAATTTGCTATTTGTTACGCCTGTTTAGGCATGCGTTCATGGCCTAAGCGTTGGGCTTATGCGCTCGGAAAACTGTCTTCGAAGCTAACCAGGGGAAGTGAAGGCCGTTTATATGTGGCACGAATTGCATGAGTTCTGGGAGCGCACCGTTTTTATTGTCAAAATGTGGGCAAGATTAAATGGGGTTTAAGTGGAGACGATGGAAGCGATCGGTACGCCTCAAGCTACTCTATTTCACTCCCCAAGATCTCAGTCCCTCAGGACTCAAATAAAGTTCTTGTCATGTCATGGTTTAAAGTAAGAACGAAATAATAATCGAAAATAAAAAGAACACATTAGTGCGAACATACATTCGCGCTTACAAGAGTGAAATAAAGAATGACTGAAACATAACAACGTAGGCGGATAACGACACAAAAGCGCCCCTAGTATTTAGCACACATATCCGTAGTGTAAAAAAAAAAAATATTACTGCACTGAAAGTTGTTCTTTCAAGGCCGCTCACTGGCCATGGTCCAAGTATTGTCCCAAGGGACAATGGATGATTTCGCAGAACTTAAGCTTCAAGCGCATCTCCTGCCTTTGTTGGGCGTATAATGGGATATCCAGCAGCACGTTGGCTATGTCCTCGTAAACCACTCCACACGAACATGAAGCGGAGTTTTCACGATTGATTTTATACAGGCTGGTCATTTTTAAGGTTTACGGAATTTTTAAATATTGCCTGTGGCAGATAGCTTAATTACTGTCCTCGAGCTCAATTCTTCGAAGAGGCGGACGTCACTAGCAGGAGAATGGAAACACGTATTCAATGAATTAACAAAAATTCACTAATTATCTTCCTAAATTTTGAGATAGCGTGTTTTGCGTCTCATTCCACTACTGTATTGGTTCATTTATAATGATTTCAATTACCTTGAAGATGCGGTTTATCAGACTTACGCGTTTGAGTAACTTGGTGCTGAGTGGTCAGTGTGCGCCTGCGGCGTTGACAGCGCTTAGATGGTAACCTCCAACTTGCAGCAACAGGATACACCATGCTGCGCTTTTAAAAAAAATCAATAACAATAGACACTGGTGACATCCGTAAGCACAAATGAGTAAGTGAACATGGCCGGAGTACCCTCATTTCCGTTTCTCACATAGAGGACTTTTGTATACAGTATCAGTACTTTGCATTTTATAAATTGTTAAATAAAAAATTCTTTTCGCCATTGTCGTTGGTTCGCACAAGAATGCGCCAGTGTAATCGCAAAGGTAAGTCACTCTGCCGGACGATAGAAAAACAAAACACGAAATGAATAGAAACCGCGGAAATGCAGCTCCAGCTTTCAGCTTTGCCTATAAAACGCTGGTCCATATACAAAAGAAAATAAATAAAAAATAAAAGAAAAATGGGTAAATAAAAGGAAGCGCCTAGGATAAGGCTTTTCGATGGTTCTCGTTCCAGTATACAAGCAGATCCCTCTCACGTAGGAATTGTTTTTGCAATCGTGCTCACACTACTTGCCTTGACAGGCCTGTCAACCTTGTCTGCGGCCGCTACGCTTTACCGTTCGCATCGCTCGCTTCGAGGATTGCATTCCTGCTTTTCCCCTGCCTCCCTCTCTTAACATCTCTCTCTTTCGTCTCGTCTTTTTTTTTTTTTTTTTTGCAATGTAGCTGAGCCCTCTCCGAGGGTGCGCGTGAGAGGGGGACTGGAGAGAGGCGGTGAGGTTACCCCAAAGCCAGAAGCTACAGGGCGCCGTCACGTAAGCGGCGCGTACCGTCCTTCGCTGCTCATTGTTTACTGGCGGCCACGCCGACCAAAGCCGTCCGGGCGCTGGACCTCTGCTTCGGCGCAGCCGGCGAGTCTGCGTTGTGGCTTAGGCACTTGCTTCCGATTGGTTGTGAACGCCGTATTAGCCGCGCTGCTGTTCGCTTCCTGTTCTTTCTAATTCAAATTTCATTTTCCCTGAAAGAAGTGACGGCGAAAAGCCGTGAAAGCGGCTTTCAAGGGTCCCGGCACCTTATGACATGACAGCCATGTGCAGGAATGCTGCACACAGAAGAATTTAGGAGAAAAAAAAATGGATGCACAGCGTGCGCGACTTTTTAATCGGACACTAAATTTGCAGGTTTCGCCTGCTCCAATTGCGGTGAAAGTTGTAGCAAGTATCTGTTTCATAGGAGAGAGAAAATGCAATTGAAAGTAACGACAATATTTTGAATAGCATCAAGCTTGTAGAGATGAAAGACAAATAGCCATACAAGACAGAAAGCCAATAATATGATATGCCATCATCAATATGAAACATATTACATAAAGGTAGGTGTTGTTGCGGTTGTTCTTCTAGAGCGTTTTATGGTGTTACTTATATTGCAACTTAATGACTCGTGGCCGACTACAGATGACGCAAGAGGTGGTGACGTCTCACCCGTTCGAAGGTTATTTATTATGGCTACATCCACTAAAAAGCTTCGCAACACGGCTTATGTACATCACGTTCGTGCGGTATCCCGGTAACAGAAACCTCGGTAACGAGTCCTAAAGATAGGCCCCAGGGAGGGCCGCTTAACGAGGTTCTCACGAAGCAAAGGTAGCACATGTGCGGCATTTATGCGGGAGATTATATATCGCGTAACACGAAAGCCTGCGCCTTCTTTCAATTTCCTATATTGCAGAAAAACAGGCTTGCGTGCGCGTAAATTTTAACGAGTTCCCCTGCGAATACGGAGGTAAAAGGGAGCTAGAAATAAATAAAGAAAAAGGAGAATGAACAATATAGTTCTCGAAAAAATAAAGGCAAATGTGAATCGGGTACAAAATAAAACACCAAAGCTGAAGGAGGTGAAAGTGTAATGGAAATAAAGGAGGATTGGCGCCCATGTTTCGTGACTGCCGGTTCTGTTTAGCGTGCCATAAACCGGAGCCCAGACCATAAAACCCCGCAATTAAAGCGTTCCCCAGAGCCTTAGCCATCAGCTGTGCAGGCTTTAACGTCGGCTGCCGTCTTGATTTCATGTTTTACCCTGCGTTTTCTTGCTCGCCAAGTTATTGCTACAGCTGCCATAGCAACGGCAGGCACGCCACGAGCTGACGCCGAGGCAAATTGTGAGCGAAGCGATATCACTGGTCTCCTTGCGCTGACAAGACGCTGTAGCCGACGACGTCAGAGGGCAGTGAATTAAGGGAGTGGGGCTTGCGTCATTGTGTTTTCTGCGAAGATTACAAGAGCGAACTCTGGTGCTGCAATCGTAGGGCTGCGATTCAAATTATTGGTAGTACTCTGTGTGGATCTGTCTGACCTTTGTACTTGTGGATTGACATTTCTTGTGGCGTTATTTATTGCGCTTAATGTTTCTGATTTTCTAAGTAATCAGTTTTTCAAATGCAGCAAGAGCCTATGCGCACTATACGAATTCTTGCACGTATAAGGTATCTTGTTTAAAAAAAGGTGTATCCGCTATGTAACAAAGCCGTTTAAAGCCAGAAGTACGAAGCTTAGGCAAACTTATGGACTAATCTCCCTTTCCATGCTAACCGAACCAGCACGTTTGAAGCTGCAGTGTACACTAGCGCCTGAGATTCCTCTAGTAATTTTGGGGAGAATTGCTATTGATCCTGTTCTGAAATGAGCTGTACCCTCCCCCCCATCTCTCCATACCACGGGCCCATGTGCTCAGCACGGGACGTCACAGTGTCCGAACGAAGAAACGGAGTGCTCAAATGGGGATGGGCGCAGCAGTATGCAGCGACACAGAACCTCGTTTGTCTGCTTTCGTAGGGGCAGAGTTGGAACCAGAAACTTCTGTCCAACCGCGCTTATAGCACGTGCGGTACAGACTACACGGTCCTGTTATCGTGAAGAAGCTGGCTGCATTACGGCTGGCTATATCGGCAGATTAAACAAAGAAACATCAACCAGGAGACAAAGCAAGGAAGCGATGGAAAGGAGAATGATAGACTTATCGTGAAGAGGTATAGGAAGGCGGCAGTACGACTTTTAGAGAACAAACAAGGATATATGATATCGTAATTTAAGATTGTATCTGGAGGTGGGTAGTTAATGCAACCTATGGTACGAACGTTGGAAGACAAATGCAATCAGGCGTGGGGAGTGGGGGGGGGGGGGGGGTTGGAGGATTAGATGGAGAGATGACATCAACAAAATATCCAAACATAGGATGGATTCCATGGACGCAGTGAGAGGGATAATTTGCGCTCTCTGGCAGAGGCCTTCGTTCAGCAGTGAACTTATAATTGGGTGATGTTTACTGATAAATCATGCTTATTTGAGCAAGGATTCTAAGTAAGACACTAAATTTCGCGATATAAGCGTAAATATTGTTGTTTTCGGAGTCAACTGTTTGGGCTAATCAACTGCAGTAACTATTACACAGGATTGGTGAACTCGTAGTATGGTTGTGGAGAGTTTATTCCTTGTTCTGAAGTTCATCATCTAGCATTCCTTGGAGTCGTATCCTCAAAAGTGCTGCTTCCATTTGCCCCACGGACGGCTCACTAATGAGTCGCTTGGATTGACACCGAGACGCACAAGGGCAGCGTCGTCTACTTCTTCCAAATAATCCTTTCGTCATAAAGCAAGCCTGTGTTTCGCTTGCGAAATGCGCAGTTTACTCAGTGAGGGGCATCTAATGAACTGCAGGGATCATTAGTTTCAGAGGCTTTGCCGTGGTACTTGTATAGCCAACGCGATGTGCGCATTGGTGCATTACATGGTTCCCTAAGTGTTGGCGGAATCCTCTCTGTTCCATTAAATGTAGCATAGACGTTATTTGAATAATAAGTGGGTAATGTTAGAGGCGTGAACCGCTTGCTGCATAAGGTTGTGGGACAGAGGAAAGGCAACGTTCGCTGGCTGTTGCCACATTGTTTCTTAATGATTATTTGGCTAGACCAATTTTTGTTGGTTTTAAGCCGGTGCAGTTTACGCGTTTGTACATTTGCGTCTGCTTTACCGATCATCTTGCGATCCACTTGTATGAGAGAGAAAGAGAAAGTTGTGCCTTGACGCGATATTGAGTCAGAGCAGCTCTGACTCATAAGTATCCCGCGTTCACTGCTGCGTCTTAGTAACCAACGATACTCTGATTGCCAGCGGCGCTTTGCCGTAGAAAGTAAACAACGCAAGAGTCAACCAGAGAAGCACACCTTTTCTTCCTATTTGTTCACACTTTTCGTTTTATGCACCCCTTTAGAAGCGCTGAAAAAGAAAAAGCATTGGGCATTTTGGACGTCGAAGCGGCGTTTTATCGTAATATGTTTTGCTTCGCGCTTCGTTAGCGCAGCAGAGCACAACTTCTTTGCTTAGAAACCTCTGTCGATCTGTATTTTTTTTCCTTTAGCGCGACCCATACTTTACGAAAAAATAGGCTGCCATGCTCTGCCTCTGACCTCCTCGCGACTTGATGACAGACTATCAGATACAGTTTTGAAAACTACGGTGCCTGTGGGGCATAGCTGCTGCAAAGGCGGTTTCCGGCATCCTTCGACAAATACAGCGATGCATGGTTGGGTCTAGTGGAGGCGTCACACGACGCTTTGGTGCCTTTGTCAGGTCTTATTTGTGCAGACTCAACCTGCGGGGGCATCCGCACAAATTGCCGCCGTGGGAGGGGGGGGGGGAGGGGGAGGGAGATCTTCTCCTGGTGTCCATCTTGGTGGCTGTAAATATGGTTTATTTTTAATTTTCCTTTCTTTCGCATCTCAATCGGCGGTTACCCTTCTTTAATAAGTAGCGGCGCTCGCCCTTCCGAGCCGAATTCTGATCCCTATCCCCGAGTAGAGTGTCTCCGACGAACGCGGTCTGATTGAATAAAACAGCGGAAGGTGATGATCCGATTCCCTCGCGAAGACAAGCGTCAGTGCACTGGTAGCAAGAGACAGCGATACAGCAGCGGCGTTCGGTAGCCTCCTAACAAAGTGCTGTTTTGGACAGCGGGAACGAGACGACGCCTTAGGAGACGCCCATTAGGAAAGGTAATCTTCCTGAACATTTCTTTACTTTTACAGCGAAGCTGTATATAGATAGCCGATTCGTCCGTCCGTCCGTCCGTCCGTCCGTAGGTCGCCTCTACGTCGAAAGCTCCTCCGGCGCAACCCCATGCGCAAGCGTGAAGGAAAGAAAAGAGACAAAGACACGATACAGTCATCCAACACCACCTAGATAGCCAAAGGCATATTTACTCCGACCCATGGCATCACTCTACCTGGCCCGAAATTTGCATTGACAAGGCTGGCGTGATGAAAGCGGCGACATCGAAATCACTGTTGCCTACTCGGGAGCATCCCGATTAGATGTTAGGCAGTCGGACTGAAAAGGCCTTGTGTTATCTAGGTGGCGTTAGATTAGCTGTGTCAGTAGTGACGTCGCTGCTCTCCGTCGCAGTCGAAGCGCGCGAAGCAGTTTCTCTCCAGCTCCGAAATGGGTAGGCCGCGCGTCATACGTACTCCTTATGAGTAAACTGCTTTCGATGAGGAACACCGCGAGCAGAACCGGGAACGAGCTCGTCTACGCCGTGCCGATGCTTCAGACCGGGCTCGAGAACACGTTCGTCCAGCCGAGCGCAAACAGCAACTGCGTACCGAAGACCCGGCAGCCTACCAAGTCGTCGTTTAATGAACCGTTGGGTTTAAACCAGTGATAAACACCGGGGCCGCACGCTTCAGCTTCACTGATTAAGCATCTGTACGGAGTGCTTGGGCGGTGATTTTTATGTTGCCTCGATAGATTCACCTCCTCGGTGAATCAGTTTTTACTGTGGAAGGTACACATTGATGACGTTTCGCAAGTGCTCTGTTGGTAGAAAGTGGGGAAAAATTCAGTTATTCGGCTCCACTGTGGTTGTGCAGTGGCTAAAGCGCGATGCTGCTGAGCGCGAGTAAGGGGGGAGGGGGTGGTTGGGGGGCGTTGAATCCTGACCACGGCGGCCCTGTTTCGATGGTGGCGGAATGCCGGCACTCTTGCGTACCGTGCTTTGGGTGTATGTGAGAACACCACGTGATCAATGTTAACCCGGAGCCTTCCTCTACGGTGTCCCTCATAACCCACTGTGCACTTTTAAGACTTTAAGCCACTCAATTTATAATCGTTATGCAGGTGCCTTTCTCTCGATGGGTCCCATTCGGAGGTATCGCTTTCGGCGCTTATTGATTGATTTCGCAGCTGACAAGGGTTCTATGGCTTCATTGAGGCTTTGCGATGCGAAGTACATCGCTCAAAGGTGAAAATATCTGCGAAAGTGAACAGTGGAGATAGTGGCCCAGATATTCTTTTAATGCGTTAGGTTCTTCACGTACTTTTCGGAGGCTATCTGTTTGTTTGTATGTCCGTGTGTATGCCTGTATCTAACCGTTTTCCCGCCTGCCTGGATCATAGGGTAGTCTGTAGTCGAATGGTTAGCGCATCGGGCTGGTTCGGTGAGGTAACAGTATTCGAAACCAACCATCACACCAACTTGGGTCGATGAATAAGTGCCAATGTGTACATGTGCACATTGGCATTGGAATATGTACATACGTGCTGCTTTTTAACGAACCTCTTTCACGCCAACATGGGCCGCTGTAGATGGGGGATTAGGTAGGCACAACTGTTCGAAGAAACTCCTTGACGCCGACTTAGAACACAGGCTATGTGCCCTATCTGTGCTTGTCTTCAATAAACATCGTTGATAACAACTTCGGTCTTTGGGTATGTGCCAGTATAGGTGTGCTCCGCTCAGCAATGAACATATTTGACCGCATTTCGTGCAACTGGGTATGCCCCACTGGAAATGCACTATTCTTCAACGAAGCTTTTTCATGCTTACGTGGGTCACTGTAGATGCGGCACTGGGTAGGTACCGCTGATTGAGGAAACTATTTGACGCTGACTTAGAGCACTGAGTATTTGCAACTCGGTCTGCGCTGCCCTTCAGTGAACCTCTGGTACCAACTCGAGTCACAAGGTCCCTGCCGCTGCGAATATGCAGCTATGCAATGACGAAAAAGGTCATTTAATTTTTTCCTCGGAAGGTGACCCTCGTCTGAAGGTTCCTCAAGGTCAACAACCCGACGCTTCAGCAGGCTGCGTCACAAATGCACTTGATATGGGCTGCTTTTCAATGAATGCTTTTCACACCAACGCGTTAGCGAGCTGTGCCATGAACGCAATGGGTATGTGCAGCTCTTCGATGAACGTCTCGCCAACTTGGGTCAGTGAGTATGTGCCACTGAGTGTGCAGCAAGCGAGGGAACACAATTCGCAGCCTTCGCAGGCACCTGCGCGCCACGCTTCTCGTCTCGGAGGTCACGCGCGTTCTTCCTTGCACTGCCACTAGATGGCGCAGCGCGTCCTGAAAGAAGGGAGAGGGAGCAGCCCGGTTACCGCATCACGCGTCTCTCAGCGTTCGCACACACAGGCGCGCCATTAATTTCAGAAGCCACGTAAAATGGCGCCGAGTGTCCTCAGGGAAGCGCGAAAAAGGAGTACCGCTGCAGCACATACTTCAAAAATAACTCGTTTCTACAGTGGCAATACATTGTGTCGCTGTATTGACTTCATGATAACGCTCCACCCTCGACAGTGATCGGGACATGGGTTCTGTAGCGTAACTGCGAGTCAGCCTAGTTGGAACAGATTCATTTTTAAACAAACTTTTTGAGCATGAAACAAACAGGGACAAAGAAAAGGAGCAACACAAGGACGCGCTCGTCCTTGTGTTGCTCCTTTTCTTTGTCTCTGTTTGTTTTGCACTCAAAAAGTTTGCTTAAAATGGGTTCTGTCGCAGCTTTCTAGGTGCGAATTATTTCTTTGTCTAGCCGGAGCTAAAGTCAGTGCAAGTTCACGCGCAAGGACTCGCCCATTTTGTCGCCGAGGTATGCGGACAAAGACAGTGCAGCTCGAAAAGCTGCACTGTCTGCAAGAATGCAAAAAAAAAACGCCAGATATAGTGCTAATTAAGGTGGCCCGATTGGCCGGTGATGGACATGGTGCTAACACACACTGGATATAGTTGAAACTAAGGCGGCCTGCTTCAACAGGTTATGCACGTGAGCGCAGACGTGAGCCCCCACAGCGACATCCCGTGGTTGTCGTGCTGTCGTCGTCGCTACGTCGTCTTCATCGCCTTCATGACATTGCGATCATTCCTTCATTCTGATGTCATCATCATCTCCCTGCCGTTTTTACTCTGTTGCTGTCGTTGCGTTGTCACGTCGTCGTCATCGCGCCTTCTTCCATCCGTCGTCGTCATGACACTGGTGATATCGCGTCGTCATCGCAAAGTCACCGTGATGCAGTCGTGATCGTTCAATCTTCGCAATTTTGTTGTAGCAATTGCATTGCCGGCAGCCCATTGTCGCCAAAACTTCGTCATCCCTTTGTAATCGTGCCGTCGTCGACATGCCGTCGCGGTCGTACAGTCGTCGTTAAACCATCGTTGTCACTCTAGTGTCGTCATCGCATGGTCTTTATGCAGTTGTCGTCACACTGTTGCCGCTATACAATTGTCACCACTGTTTGCACACATTTTCTCGTCTATACCTTGCAGAAATGCTTCGCATGAGGTAGATAATCATCAAGGACAGTGTCGGCCTTATTTTTTCTATACCAAAAACTGAGATGAAGAAATTGCTTGCTTGCTTGCTTGATTAATTAATTAATTAATTAATTAATTAATTAATTAATTAATTAATTAATTAATTAATTGATTGATTAATTGATTGATTGATTGATTGATTGATTGATTGATTGATTGATTGATTGATTGATTGATTGATTGAAGTTGCCACTCTCTTGAATGCTGATTGTGAAGCACAGGCTTAACAATCCAGGCTTTACTGATTTGACTAGGCTTTACTATCGACGCACTCATTTGTCACAGGTCCACAATCGGAAACGTGGGTCTCCCTCGTGCACGCAGCAAGAAGCGTGCTCAGTGAGGAGCGTAACGAAATAAGCATCGTTTCTCTCGCAAACAGGGGTATGGTATTCACTTTTGTTTACTGTACAGTGTTTAAGGATGCAAGAACGCACGCACGCGCGACCTCACGCACGTACGCGCTCGCAAACGTGTAAATGCACGCACACACACGCATATATATATTCACAGAACGCACACACCAACAAACAATCCCGGAGACATGCATAATGGCCGAGGAAGTGCGTAGATCTTGCCAGCGAGCGGAGGTCGTGTTTGCCCTGCGCGAAAATAATGAGGTGGCGACATTTGACTTTAGCGACGGTATTTCCGGCGTTTTCTTTCCTCTTTGATGCAATCTTATCTTTAACACTTCCGCCTTACGCTCCACACGTTCTGTTTTCCTCTTTCAGTTGTTCGGACTGCAGCTTCATTTCGCCGACAATGTCTTAAAGTTTACGCCTGGCTCGTCCAACCTACGCTACGCTCGCTTGACGGAATTTTACGGCTTCGGGTATTAGCATTTTACAACTTTTCCTTGCTCTGTAGGCTTTCAAGATGCTGTGTTTTCTTGGGCTGGCGGATTTCCTTCGCCTTGTCGTACTATGAATTCCTGTTCTCGTTCTCTTTGTATTTTCGCGGGAAGGAAACAGACTACCCTACATTGCCCTGTCATTGTTTAGGGGAAGCACATATTGGGCCGACTTTTACGGTTGCAGCAGGGGGCAGAAGTTCGCCAGCGCCCACAGAAAGCAAGACACTTTGTCACAACCGAGCCGGGGTGGTAAAGCTTAAGCCTAATATTGACGCCATACGCTTTATACTGCGCAGGGCGAGATTTGCCCTGAAAGGTGAAACGTTATACGGAGCAAAAATGCATTCTTGATTATGTAGTTCAGACTGAAAAGCCACGCTAAGGAACCCACATGAGACCTGATGAGTAAACACAAAAATCGATAAATTTACGCTACAAAACTGCCTTGCTGGTTACACAACAACGGACGGAAAGTGTCTGCCTCGGCCATACGCCTAAATTTGTGCTCTAGATTATCTACATGTGAATATAAATGACACTTGTATAAACAACCACATGCATACAACGTGCACAAGAACACGTATTTGAGGTTATAACTAAATCTGCTGGTCATGGTCAGAAGGAGGAGGAAGGGGTAAAAATAGAGGGAAAGACAGGTGACAGGTATGTTCAGTGTGTAAATACAGTGTGAAATGCAGGGTGTAGTGTGCAGCCAGTGTGTAAATATGGGCTGGCGTGCACCTGGGGAAAGGGGTAAATGTATTGAAAGGTCATAGAATAAGAGAAGAGATGTAAAAAAAAAAAAACGAGAAACGTGGGAAAAGGTGGGCACAGAACGCTTTACACCACGCTACAACTCTTAGTCTGTCACACAGTCGAAATGTCCATATGTCGAGGATCAGTGCTGCAACGCCTGAATACTGCATATCATAAAACCCTGAAGAAGCTCGGATATCTGATAGCTGACAGTAGCTTGAAAGGAAACAAAATTACTAAAAATACAAAATCCTAGTCGGACCACTCTTTGAGTATGTTGTCACTGTTTGGAATCCGTACAACCTTTATGGCAAACAAAATGGAATTCATAAAAAGGAAGAAAAAGACGATTGTCTATTTTTTTATACTGGCGCTGTGATAAATACTTTTCGCCATTTATCGTCTTTCTAAATGCTGCAACATTCAGACCATGGACCTTCTGATCTCTCTCGTCAAGGTATCGCGATAGGCCTTCTGAACAGCTACTTAAGACCTGCTAAATTGTAGTTCACCAGAAACAATCACCTACAAATCTTTGCTTTCCGCTCATGCTTATTTCAGTACAGGCTTTTCCCCCCGGACCATAGAACTATAGAATTTAAATTAATGCGTAACAACGTCTGGTGACTACCCGCACAAGAATTTCATAATGTCACAAAATATGCTCCGTTATTTGTACCTTGAACTATGAAGTTTCCTTGCATGTTTATTTGTTTTGGCACTGTTTATTTGTGCTGTGTACGCGATTCTGAGGTAACCATGATAACGGGTTGCATAATGTAAAAATAAATAATGCATAAGTAATCCATGAGGCATAAAAGAGCTCATTAGCGCGCGAAGCATTTCGAGTGCATGGTTTAAGGAATACGACGACGAAGGAATGGTTTAAGGTGCATGGTTTAAGGAATACGACGACACACGGCAGGCTCTGGATGGCTACGGTAGACGCCATTGCTTTGGCCTGCGGAAAAATATCGTGCAAGGGCCTTTCCTTCTCGCGCTCAAGAAATCTCATTACGAAAAGCCTTTGGCATTCTGTCACCAATGAAACGTTACTGCCGTGGCCTGAAATTGAATTTACATTTTCGCTTCCCTTAATAGAACTCTGTTTCGTGGCTCGAAGAAATAATCACAAATCTTAATAATAAGTTTCTCAAGCTTCCCCACACTATGGGTATATGGATGCTGCTTTGCACCGAAAAACAAAAGAAGGTAGTTGTGAAACATATAGCGGCGAAATATCTTTGTTTATGCTAAACAATAGGACCGAGTGGCATACAACACACTTTTCAGTTTTCAATACAGTGCCTGCATATGGTGGTACTTGCTGGATCACACGACATGTGTCGCACTTCAAGAAGTGTCGCGTGTTCAAACACAGTCTAAAGTGTCGTGTTGGTGAAACACCAGCAAACGGCCGTGTGTTTGTGTGCGTGCGTGTGTGTGCGTGCTCGTGCAAGTACGTAAGTACGAATAATCCGATGAACGCGCCGACGATATACACTGTTGCTGTCGGTCAGCAGCGCTAATGCGTAGACGAAGATAACCGACTGCTCGGGGCTCTGCAGAAGCTTCCGTGACGCTTACGTAAGTGAATGGGATTATCTCATCTCCATGTGCAGGTCTCCGGAAAGATCTCCTGCGCAGTTCTCCGGAACTCCCAGAGCACATCGGCCTCGGTCGCCCCATGAGATCCGCCGATGAGCGGTCCGACGCCTGCTACACCGGCCGCCTCTGCTGCCGACGAGGGGCGCTCATCGAGGACGAACCTGCTGGGAGCCGCAGCGGGAAAGGTGCGTAGTTTTACACACCGCTTCCACCAGTGCATGACTCGGCGCTCTTAGTGCTTAAATGCACATTTATGCATTCTACCCCAACCGGAGCGCGGCCGCAGCCCCCTGGAATCGAACCCCACGATTTTGTGGTGAAAACTTGTCCCTGTACTGACACACAAGAGTCACCTCTGTGGGGCCTTGACTTCCGAATTGCATTGGCTTCTGTGCCTAACTTTCACACTCTTTATTTATTTGTGCTCTAGCGAAGTCTATACTTAATGTAATATAGTGCTTATTATAATCATATTGTTATGCGGTGTATTCGCACAGAGGCTAATTGGAAAGGGCGAGCGCCAGGCAGCCCAAAACCGAGCAAGAACGAACTCCAGTCTCGTTCCTAGCGCCAACGCTATGGCTTGCGCATTCTTCTTCCCTGCAACACAAACTTACACGAACATCACACGTTCACAAAGAGAAAAGTAATCAGGCCGGCAACCTGCCGTGGTTGCTCAGTGGCTATGGTGTTGGGCTGCTGAGCACGAGGTAGCGGGATCGAATCCCGGCCACGGCGGCCGCATTTCGATGGGGGCGAAATGCGAAAACACCTGTGTACTTAGATTTAGGTGCACGTTAAAGAACCCCAGGTGGTCCAAATTTCCGGATTCCCCCACTAAGGCGTGCCTCATAATCAGAAAGTGGTTTTGGCACGTAAAACCCCATAATTTAATCAGGCTGGCAATTGGCGCTCGTAGGGAGCGCTATACGGTCACTTTCTTGAAGAAGAGGGGGAAAGAAAGAGGAATAGAGAAGGAAGGAGAGAAAATATGCACGGCAAGCCATCACTGACACCAGTCAGCGTTTAGAGGTGCCCAAACACCCGCTTCCCGGAGGCGAAGTTGATCCCAGAACAGCGAAAAAACGTGAAAGCGGAGACCAAGGTTCGCTCTCGCCAAATACGCGCGTTCGCGGAACAAAGTGAGGTTCCCGCTTAGTGCAAGGGCTAGAAGCCATGCACTGCTGTGTGTTGGGCGATTGCATAGCTTATGTAAGAGAATTCGGCTGCGTAGGCACTAACAATGAGCTTGGACGTTTTAGCTCTTCCGTGCTCAGCTGAACGCAAAAAGAAATCTTGCGTCTAAAAAAAAAAAAGAAAAAGTCATTCCTGCCGCTCTACTACGCTCTTTTCTCTCTCTCTCTCTCTCTCTCTCTACTGATGATCCAGAGTGCAGGGTGCGCGCGTTCTTAACGCCACGCAACGCGGTGCCACGCGTGAGGCTCTTGCTCGCTCATGCTCTTGCTTTTCCCGCCACTGCGAGAGAAGAGAGCGCGACGTTTCCCGCGAATTTCGTCCGCCCGCACAATAATGCGGAGAATCGGCTTGTTCCTCGCGCCACGTCGTCCTATGTCCCTCGTGTGGCGCTTCTCTCTCTACTGGCGGTGTTTCGTAAGCGCTCCCAACTGAAGAACGAGGCGCAAAAGATAATAAAGAAAAAAAGGGCGAGGGGAACAAGAGAGGATTCTAAGGATAGGAGCTGACAATTCTTCTCTCCTTCAAACCGTTGTGAGTTCGTAATTTCGTTTTTTTTTTTCTGTCGTGCCGGACCTGGAAATATTGTCGGAACGCGTAATGGAAATTCAATTTGTCTAGCTTTTAGGCTTGGAGTTGAATAACGTGGAAAAGTTGAGTGAAAGGGGGTGCACATGGTGGCGAAGGGAAAAGAGAAAAAAAATGAGGGAGATAAAAAGCCAAGCGGTCGGAAAACATCAAGTTGGAAATGGGAGCGACGCGAGGCTGCCTGAAGAAAGAGAGAATGAAAATTAGGCACAACCCAACTGCACAATAATTGTGAACCTAACCGAAAAAAAGAAGGAATTTTGCCCATATTTGGAGAAACGTTTAGCAACCGGCGCGTGTTAGACAGTAGACAGCTTATTATCGGCATTGTTCCCTCGTGCTTTGGTTTGCTATATGGATATTCATTAAATACAATGAAACAATCGATGATTTCGTGGCGACCATAGCAAGTTTCTGGCAAAACCCCACACAAGACCTATTGATTTTCGGTGGCTCGTCGAGGGTGCGAGATGCGCATCGACGGTTACGTGAGATAAACTCTTCGATTAACCGAAGCCCAGCGGTGATTCTGCGCATGCGTGGTAAATTATGGGATTAAACTAAAGGACGCACACCTTTAACATATGCTGCGATAAGTTTGCTTATTAGTTAGCTCTGACGCATGAGGCGTAGCTAAACGTATACCGGCTGTGAGGTATGACTAGTTCTGCCAAGTGATTACGGAGAACCACGATATCGGCTGGTATAGACAGTTACGTTGTGTAATGCTACGCTACATTTACAGCTATTTCTCTAAAAGGATTAAGACAACAATATGTCCTCTAACATTGAAACTACTTTTTTCATTTCTCCTTCTTCTGGCTCGTATTGTTGTTCTGGCTCTTTTGAAGTAAAATACATTCTTGCTGACGTATTTGCTTGTGTTATTGTGTTTTTGTTGCTCTTGCGTCCGAGGACGCATGTGTTGTGCTTCGAATAAGGCATTCAATTTCCACACGTTCAAAATATGTGAAAATTTGCATTTTGTTCACGCTAACATGGATGCAATTTACGTAGGTCTATTTCTAATCATTGTTTCTGTCATGACCCCTATCAGCATAATTATCACGTCAGAGGATAAGTGACGTCCGCATGACATATATGCACCAACGTCTGCTAAAACACAGTGAATTTTAATAATTAATAGAAGATGGGGCCTGGTTTCTCAGACGGTGCCTCATTCCTTCTTATTCTATGGTGCGTTGCTTCCTGGGCTATGTAAATTACGTGTTTCATTGCCATATAGAGCTCACAACTTAATGCGTTTCAAGCAAAGTGTCTGCGAAATGTACGGCAACCGTAATTGTTGTGCTTGTCATTGTATTTCTACTTAGTTTATAGGACATGCTAAAACCTACGCTTGGGAGCCTGAATTTTTCGTAATAAGTATAATCTACCATGAGCGAGAAAGGTACCAGTAAGATTATTTTGCTATGCAAAACATTGCGTCATGGTGGCGAATTTATTCTGTTTTTTTTAGTAACACTTCGGCTAGGACGCTCGATGTATGAGAATTTACCCTAATAGTACCACGCATCCAACGTTACCGCTAGCAACACTTTCAGAAGCCAGATGTGCGCTATGTAGGTAATCCGAGCTTTCGCGTACGGATAATGTGACCAGGATTTGGCACAGGTGGCGCTACCGCTAATAGGCAGCACACACGAAAACAACTGAGTGCTTTCTTTATTTGTTCGTTTTATGTAAGGGGTCGGAGAAGGAATGGGAGGTAAGGACAGAGTTGTAGCCCCAGCTATTCGCAGCGGTGTTCCGTATGTTCAGTACGCGTGGGAGCCTATTCCCAGAAAGAAGTGATGAAAACAAAGGAACACAAGGGAAGGAAATTTCGAAGAGACCATTTTTCACCCGTTCCCGTTGTTTTCACGCGTCACCGTTAGTATTGAAGAAGAAAAAACGAGATCCCGCGGACTTGGTCAGCGAAACGCCATTAACGGGGGAGCCTTTGCGACGCCCTTGCAGGAGTGAACCAACCTCCGTGTCCCCTTCTCGTTTGGAGCTTTCCTCACTCGTTCCCCACTCCTCACGTTCTCCCCAATGGTGGCCGCTTTCTCCGAGAAGAATGCACTGCGCAAGAAATATCTTGCAGTGTTGGGGAGCTTTGCTGCCGTTTTGTTTCTTCTTCGTGCAGCCCCGATCGAAGGCGACTAGAGGCGAAGCGAGCGAGTGTATGGTGTGGCAGCAGATATGAAACGAGAGATTCCTTTCTCAGCTCGGGCGTCGACACGGACAATTGAAATATGGAACGAAGGCGGTACGGAGGCGCCGCTTCTCACCCTGAAAAGTTGACTTTCAGAAGGCGCGTATACGGCTTTGCGACACCTTTCTTTCTTTTTTTCTTTTCTTTTTTTTGACGGATGCTGGTCACGTTCTCCTTTTGCTGTAACGTTCTCAACCGAAAGTTGCTCACCCTTAACACGTACGTTACTGCTGACGTGCTTCAGGCGCCTAGAAAGGAAAGCGTCTTTTATGTACGGAATGTGTGCCTGCTTTACCTGGAGGATGTTTCTGTGCAATTGAATTCATTGAAACATTTTCCGGGAACTTTGCAAAATTTTAACAATTTGCACAATTTAACAGCGAAGAGTCGCTCTTTTTTCTTTATATATATTCAACGTACATGCTGGAATTTAGGTCCAGCGACTTTTTCATGAAATGGGTAAGTAATTCTTATAAAACTAAATGAGCTGCGTAAAATTGCATTTATTTTCGCCTTACGCAACGTATGGTCTCACGCAATGTGCTTGTCCACATTGCAGAGGACGCCTTTAATCCCATGCAATGCTCGTGTCGATGCACTGCACCGTTCACAAGCTATGCCGAAATAGCCGGTCGTGGAGCCCGCATCACGTGACTGTAAGGCAAGAAACCGACAACAGAATACCGAGAACCGCTGGCTACTGACCCACGCAAAACCCTGCAGTGTTTGGCAATGATTGCTTCTACTTGAAACGAAACAACCATGAAAGTACGAAACGTAGTCACCTTACCGTGATGACGGCTACTGCATTGCACGTGCCAGTGATGACAAAAATTACAAGATACGAAAAAATACAAATAAATATGTTCTTGCAGTTCTTTTATCGTAGTTAGATTTGTTCACTATCTCTTTATTTTTATATCTGCATGAGTGACAACGGCAAAGTTACGTTTGAGTGCTTTCACGTTCTACTAACTAACGTATAGCACAACCGGAAGACCTCTACCGCGGCACATGAGCGCGGGCAGGGGGCTCCATAATGTCTGGTTCGGAGCCACGCACCGCGTGGGAATTTCGGAGGCAGTGTTAGCGCTGGATGTAGCGATTTGCCCGACGTTTCTTCCCTTTTGTGGTAGTGTAACACACAGAAACCAACGTTTACGCATTGATTAGCATGGATATATAGAGAGCATATTGTTACCACATGAGCTACTTCCAATCCACTGCATTGGTATAGACCGATTTTCTTTTTTATTCATTTCAATAATTTTTCGCACGTAATTAATCTCAAGTATGCATGCCTACTGGCTCCGAAATGCGACTTTTAGAATTATTCTAAATTACAACTCGTTCGTGTACACTATTTTCTTTCTTCGTTGTTTCCTTTATTTTTTATTATTTGTCTATTTGTTTACATAGTTATTTATTTGTGTTCTCTTTCTTTTAATTCACTCTTTATTATTTTAGCTCTGTGAGAACGGCACGAGTTTTAGGTGCGTTTTGAGTAGGCTTAATTGAGTATCGCTTTTTGAGTAGGCCTAATTTGTCACCGTTATCTGTATTGTAGAACTAGACCGACCAGTTTGCGAGTGACAAGAAATATATAAAAAATTGTGCGCTTACATTTGACCTGACTTCCTTATCTTTATGGTGGTACTCGTACTTTTCTCTTGTATATGAAACTTAGGATTCATTGGGTGTTTAGTTGGGGAGGTTCAAACACTTGTTTCTTCCTACTGCAATTCACTCCCATGTCTAACAGTCTGGGAGTGATGAAAATTATGCCTTTGTACTCAACAGGGAGTGTGCTAACGCAGGAATGCTATTGTCGTTCCTCTCAACAACTTTTTTATGAGATAGCTGGCTCTGCCGCATTATGATAACTATAAAGTTAATGCACTCTTTACAGGCAAAACAAGTGCGCTTTGTGCTGGCCGCATGAATATAACGCGAGTAAACGGGTATAGAAGAAAGAATAATTTGCTGTCCTACGCCAGCACATCAGCAAACAAGCTGTATGTTCGTTAATAATGGCTTGCAGTGAACAATTGTGCAGCAGGAAGAAAGGCGCCGTCCCAGGAAGGAAATTGTTTGACCATTTAGACACTCTTATCGACAAGTTTGTTCTGCCACATATACGCCGTTATGGAAGTGGTGCACCCTTTACAGGATAAACGAGTGTGCGCTTTGGGTTGGTGATTTAACTGAAATGTAAACAGGCATGGAACGAGCAATTGTTTAGAAGCACACCAGCACACCATTGACAAAACTGTAGGTTCACTATAACTCAGTTGTATTGAACAACCGTTCGGTTGGGCGAAAGGTGGCCATATCAAAATGGCGATTCACGAAAGGAACTTTATTTTGGAGAAGTGACCTAGGCGGGGGTGTCAAAGAAAGCGTCTCAAGTAAGACAGAAATAATTGTTGAGCAGCTGCAATACATAGTCCGTTAACCTTTAAACAAGGCCGCCGGTCAGGAAGCAGTGAGACAGCATTGTATAAAGTGTAAATCACCAGCAAATATAATTGATCTATTACCAGAGCATGACCTTCCGAAATAACACAGGCCGCCTTCCCGGAAGCTTAGTGACTATATAGCGTTGCGCTGCTGAGATTGAGGTCGCAGATTTGATACCGGGCACTGCTGTCGCATTCAGCTGGGAGAAAATGCAAAAACACTCGCATATTGATATTCAGGTGCACGTTAATGCATCCCAGGTGGTCAAACTTATTCCGATGTTCCCTACTATGGCGTTCCTCATAATGAGATTGTAGTTTTGGCACGTAAGACCTCAGAATAAAAAAAAAACATATTTGAGGGAACATATTCTATGAGAGAATTGGGGTGGTTGAGGTGGTCGGAGGTGATGGCATTGGGGAAAGGGGGAGCACCTGGCGTTCTTTCGACCATCTCTTAGCTTGTAGCCTAAGCGTAGTGAATGAGCCTTCTTGCGTTACGCTCTTATTTTAATGCGGCTGCCGCTGCCGGAGTGGCTGCCCGGGACCCATCGCGCAGGAGGTGAACAACGCAATAGGAAATAAGCCACCCTGGCGTGTTAGATATACACATAAACTTGTAGTACATTCGAAAAAGCATATGATCAGAAATAATTAGATCAGCATTCTTTCTTTTGCTGTTCAATTCATCATCATCCTCATGGCTACGCCCACTGCAGGACAAAGGCCTCTCCCGTACTTCTCCAACTACCCTGGTCATGTGCTAATTGTGGCCATGTTGTCCCTGCAAACTTCTTAATCTCATCCGTCCACCTAACTTTCTGGAGCCCCCTGCTACGCTTCCATTCTCTTGGAATTCAGTTTCTCCTCATTACATGCCCTGCCCATGCGCATTTATTTTTCTTGATTTCAACTAAGATGCCAATAACTCGCGTTTGTTCCTTCCCCCAATCTGCTCTCTTCCTTTCCCTTAACGTTACACCCCTCATTCTTCTTTCCATAGCTCGTTGCGTCGTCCTCAATTTAAGGAGAACCCTTTTCGTAAGCCTCCAGGTTTCTGCCCCTTAGGTGAGTACTGGTAAAACATGGCAAGCTGTTCTATTACCGGTAGACAAAAACGATTGAATAAGGATGTAGGAGAAAAACCGGACCCCTTATCTGGTTAACCGCTCAGCCTTTCACCTCTTGTTTTCCTCTGTTCCTTGATTATCATTAACGGCGACACTGTCACGTGGCATTTTTATCAGAATTTGGCATTTTTTTATAGATTGAGAGCAGTTGTTTTGTCATGCACTTGTTAAAGAAACGAACACCCTCTAGCTAAACAAACTGCGTGTGACGTCATCGTGGTATGTTTGCGGTACGTTTCATGCGCGTATGCAAAACTGTGAGTTATTTCATTAGGCTCACATTTTGTTATGATGGCTAAATCAGTGTGAAGCTGATATGATAGCAAAATGTACAGAAAAGGAAACGATCCAGGATTGGCGCGCACAGCGAAAGGATGACGAAACGTGAACGAAGGTGTGGATGAAACACACGTACACGCAGGCATGCACGCACGCACAGACTCGCATCTAGGCTTTCTCTTTCCACGGTATCATCTCCGCTCGTCCAATGTTAAGCGAACAGCGAGCCATTCTCTTGAGATCTTGCCACTTCACACTGCACGCTCTCTTGTGGGCTTTATCGAAACCACGCTCACAGCAGCATTGCAGGTCACATGAAAATGGCAAATGCAGCTTGCGAGAAAGCCCGCAACCTTTTCAAGGGACGCAAAGAGTGCTTTCTACACTATAAGCATTTTTCACCGCCCTCCCCGATCCAGATTTCTCCTGCTATCTACTCTTTCCCCTCTCACCGCACAGAGCGGCTTTTAGGGATCTTTTTTCTTATTTTGTAACCGCGTTTCAAACCCCATCCACACCAGTTCGGTGTTGTCACGCGCGCTTTTTGCTCGTACGAGGACTCGTATGGCGCTGCGCGTGGGCCGGTCGTCGCGGTGTCGTTCACATCAGGGCAAGCGTAAATGATAACGACCCCAGAGGCGTGCAAACGACCGGTCATTTGTAACGCCTCTTTTCCCCTTTCGACACCCACACTACGCCTGGCACGTTGTCGCACGCACTGCATGACCAGAAACGCAGATCCCTGCGGCCAGAGCCCCGAGCGATGACTTGAGCACACGAGGCGCAGCACCGACCTCTCTAGCTGTTTGAAAATTGCCGCCCTTGTAAGCATGATTCAGAACGTGCACAGTGAGATAAAGCTTGTGCCGGGCCCCCAAAAAGGCACGTTCGCCGTTCTCCACACGGCATCATAGCGTGTATGTATAATATATATATATATATATATATATATATATATAATGGCACTACCGCGTGTGGTAGTGCCATATGTGCCCTGTGTGGTGATTATGCGGACTTCGAACATGTCCTGTGGGGCTGCGCCTCTGCCGGTCCCCCTTTCACTCAAGAGGAAATGATAAAGCTAATTAGGGCCCAGGATCAGGCCTCTCAAATCCTGGCAGTCCAGAGGGCTCGCGAGAGGGCCGTCAGGTTTCACCTGATGGTCCCCGAGTGGGCCTAGCCAAGTGACGTGGAGTTCGCTTACGTCTATAGTGGACCAAATAAAGTTGTTTCACTAACTCACTCACTACCGCGTTCCACACTGGTCCGGACACAAAAGACGACGAGGACACGACCAGCACGCTGACGGCGCGCGAGCAGGGTAATCGGCAGATTCCGGCTTCCGCCTGATTGAGCGGGCTCGGCTAAAAGTGTAATTTGTGGGCGCCAGGCATCAGCGTCTGTCTACTTGTTCTTTACCCAAAAATTGGCGACGCCGGACTTTGCGTAATCGCTCTCAGCTCCGTGTGCCTCAGCCGCTTTGCTGGGCCTACCGCCGCAAGGAGATCGAGCCTCGCTGTCTTCGCAGTCCGCCTTCTATCCAGATAGCCATGCCCTCGGATTCTTCCGATCAAATTTAAGGAACCAAATTTAAGGAAACAATTTGCACTACTGTGAGAAGCTGCTAAAACGTTGTTCCCTTATTAAGTGTGTTTCCCTGATAATTTTTATGCTTTGTGATTTGCTGCTTGCTCCTGACGTTTTTATGTAACTTTTCTTTTTTTTTTTGTTCTTTATGTTGACTACACTGACTTGTTGAACGAAAACAAAAAAACACATGTCTTGTAAATGTTTTTCTTTTTATGTATGCTGTACCTGAATGTACATTTGCTTTTCTTGTAGCCCCCCCGCCCCCCTATGTAATACCCTCCTTCGAGGGCCTTTAGGGGTATTGTAAATAAATAAATAAATAAATAAATACTGCCGTCAGCGCCATTACCCCGCGATTCCGAGGGCTCCTCTCTCAAGCTCCCGCAGTTCTAGCCGTCGGACTCGTAACTTTACTTCATTACCGTCGAATCCTTGTTCCGTCGCCACCTCCTCAGTCCGCAGTTGACCATGTTCCTCCACGTCGCTGGTGCTCTTCCACCATAGCAGCCGAGCTTACGTTTGGCACCAGTCTGTGAGTCCATGGGGAATTCACCGTACGTGCAGACGTTTCAGACTAGGCCTACCGCCTACATAGTGCTGTGCGTACTGTGCCCCCTCCCCTCCCGACAACGACGTTGTTCCATGCGTGAATACGTCAACCCTGGCCTTGACAACTTCTGGCGCGCCTTTGTGCACCACGACGCTGTGCGACCTCTCTTGCAGCCCCCGTATGATGGTCCGAACCATTGTGGCTCACATTAGTGCGCAACACACACACACACACACACACACACACACACACACACACACACACACACACACACACACACACACACACACATATATATATATATATATATATATATATATATATATATATATATATATATATATATATATATATATACATATATATATATATATATATATATATATATATATATATATATATATATATATATATATATATATATATATATATATATATATATATACATATATTTACATATATATATATGGGTGAATAGAACACTGGCCGAGCATGCCAGTGTTCTATTACTAAAGAAAAAAAATACAATGCCGGTTTTCAGCTGTAAGGTTAATAGACTTAGGCTGTGAGTGCTCCGGGTTCGCGAAGGCTCTTTTCGCATATTGCGTAGCGGCGTTGTAGCTTTGATGCCATGAAGTGGCATAGATTTAGGCCGGTCACCTTCTCCTCCTAAGTTTGTGTATTGAGTGACACTCCCGTTTAAGTGCGTGCTGCATAAACCCCACTATGGCCTTTAGTAGCGTTGCTGACACTACCAGGCCTATATCTAGTATACATAAGCAAGTACTTTAGAAAGATGATGGGGGGGGGGGGGTACAACAGCCATATTATTGTATGTAAGCAATCACTCACTTTAGCTTTAACAGCGTAATTTTCCGCATTGCCCTATCTTGTATTATTTATTGATGGTATTCATCCTTAATGGCTTGTTTCATTCGTTGTCTTTTTTGTAACAGTTGTAACATTTTATAACATTGTAATAATTTGGATGCACCTTGTTCGTTAATATTGCACTCCGTACGTTTTTGCTTTGCCCATCTCGACTGCGTGTTTCATAGCTGCCGTTATCTTTCTGGCGATATCACCACCTTACTCAACTCGCTGTGCTTCTATCTCCATGCCTTCGTTGCTGGCCGATAACAGCGGCAGGCTTCACTGCCTTTGCTATCTTTCTGGCTCCCTGCCCTCGGCAATCTCTCCTTGTTGTCCTCACTTTCACTTTTCTTCCTTTCTCCCGACGCCTGGGCGCTGTGAGCGGTGTCATTTCTTAATGTTCTCTTCCCTAGAATTTATCTTGCTTCCGGCCGGCGTGGTGCTCTCTTAATTTTGGTCGGCGACGCGGGAATGGGCGAGGCACTAAATGTGATTACCGCACACCCTAGCGTCTTTTCCTTTCATCTTTCTCTCGGAGAATCTCTTTTCATTCCCACAACGTGTATCCGCTGCCCCTTTCTTTTATTTCACTTTGTGCGAACCTTTCTCAATAAAAGCCGTGCAGCATGGCAACAGCTGCGGCTGGCGTCAACAAAAAGCGAGTGCTGGCCACACATATTCCTACACAAGGCTACGTTTCTTCAGTGTGCACAAAATATATACACGCTTAACCACAAGAGACACTTGCTGCACACTGGCTCACAGTTGATGCCCTGAGCGTATGCAGTCGATTGAGTGTTGGCACAAATGACGTCGTGGGTGAACAGAACGCTTATATAGCAAGAGAAACGCATTGGGGCGCGGCATGTCAGAACCGTGCGTCAGAGCCAGGTTACAGTGCCAGGAGAACAAAGAAGGAGAACTACACATTGCTGACTCATTCCTATTCGTACTATCACGCGAATAGTTGTGTAAGACACCCGCAGCATTGATTAAAGTACTGAGACCTTGGACGACTGTTGAGCTCGAGGTCGCGAGTTCAGTTGCAGCCACTGTGGATGCAGTCGTACACAGGCGGAGTGCATAAGTGTTCCGTGGTCTTACATGGTTAAGTGTAGTAACTTCATGCCCTTGACCATGGCAATACGATCTCCTCTTAACTGATCGAAATGTCCTAGTTACATTGAACAATCATGCTACTTTGTAACTTTTTCTTAAGTAACCACTGTATTGCTTTTTTTTTTAATATACAGTGTTTTATAACTTTACGGCGCCTAATTTGAGGCAGCAGTAAATCTTGAAGATCTGCCTTCAATTTCGCAGTTTTCGTACCTCGACAACAGACATATTGGTTACTTCTAGTTACTGGCATGATAGTTGCATGTGTAGACCATCTCAAATATCCCTTTCTGTCGAGTAACCTTTTTTCCTTCAATTTTTCCTCCTATTTGTCTCTAAAATGTTTTCATTGATATTACATTTTCTTAGAGAAACAAGCTTCGGTGCTAAAAACTGTTAGGGCCATAGTAGTTATAATGATACTCTTGTACAGTTAAGATTAGGCCGCATCGCCCAATCGGGCAATGCTTTCCGTCTCGCTTTTGTTAGCGCAGCCACCACAACTTTCTGTGCATGGTATTACGTAGGACACGATATTAACACTATTTTTCTCGCGTCCAGTGAAGCACGCGAAAGGAATAAAACAAGATGCTTCGCAGTTGTGTTCATTTCGTAACGAAGTCTTCCCTCTTTTCAACCCAGCCTTTTTTATCTCGTCCTCAGCTTGGCAGGTTGTTGCATGGCGCTTGCTTATCAAGGTTCGTCCTTGAGTGCTTTTTTCTTTTGTATGAACTTGCCTGTGTACGTCCTGTAAAAGATGAAGGCTGACAGTGCCGGCGGGAAGATGGTTGCCCGCGCGGAAGTTTTATGCCGCTGTTTATTTTTCCTAATTCTTATTTCCCATTGCATCTCATTCGTCACGCTTGCGTTAACTGGTGCGCGTTCTTCGGACGTGTGCGCATTAATGCTGCTCGGCTGGAGCGGCAGTCGAGGCAGCTTTTATTCAGCGTCGTGGGGCAAAAGAAGCATTGATAGCAACCTAGAATTTTTTTCCTGTATTTCCCGTCACGGCGTCACCAAGCTTACAAGTTCGGCACAGCCTAGTCGCGTCAGAATGAAAATTTTCGTGTTTGAGCTTTATTCTGCGGTGGCCTTCCCAAACTACTTGATCGAGAGATTTGTTTTCTTGTAGTTTTTTCTTCTTGAAGATTCTTAGTAGTTTCGTTATTATTGTTGTTGTGGGGATGACAGATGCATGCACAGAAAAGTACGACAAGTAAAAAGCAACATATAACGGATATCTACCTTTTGTGTTACTGTGGGACGTGCCTATACAGAAGGATTGGCCAAGAACTGACGAACCCGGAGTGACACATGCCGAATGGCTAAATCAATGAAAATAAGTTAAATCAGTGAATCTCTTAAAATACAGTTGACCATCTTATTATGAGAACGGTGGGCATTAAGTATATCTCTGAGCCGGCATTATACGGCATGTCCCAGCTATCATGCACCAAGACTGAACAGTAAGCAAATACCATGTAGCTGGACAGATGCAAGGTGGTGTGAATTCTTTGCCGTCGCTTGGAGATACTCAGAATGTTTTTGTATTCCGCCTAATTACATAAATAATCTTAATGAAATAATCAGCTTCTCAAATATTATAATTAAATGAAAAGTGTTAATGAGAAAATCGTAGAGCGACATGAAGAACTCCCGATACAGCTTTCTGTTGCTCAATACGTGCTGCGTAAAAGTGTTTTTCCGAGCGTGAAAGAAGCCCGCGAATACACGAAAAGTACCTCGGGCGGCTAGTCTCGCGGCAATTTTGTGTGTTCGCAGACTTCTTTCAGGCTCGAAAAAACAAAACGAAGGTTCCAATAGGGCAGGTTAAATCTCCCGCGTTTCTTGTTTTACAGCGTAGATGTTGTGGGCTTATTTCAATAGTCGTTCTGGTCGGCGATGTTGTCCACCGCCACCTCCAGTGTCCGTCGCGGCCATCGTCAGCAATGAGAAAACAGATACGCAGTTCCCGCCGGGGTCCATCCCGGGCCCTCCGAATTTGAGCCAGCTATACTCTACCACTACGCCATGCCAGCGCTTGCTAGGTTCTGAGGAAACATGTCCTATACACGCGCCCTAGCACGCGAAGAGTCACGCGATGTGACATGCCCGCTGCTTAGGGTGGATATACTTGCGCACTTTGCATTGCTGTGGCATATTATTGCTGCATGCGGCACGCCATGTACCAGTTAAATAGGTAGCGCTACAAGGTAGATAAGCTTTGAGGAAGGAGAAGATTAGGGAGATTATACAAAAATGCTGTAAAATGATGAAGATGTATAGCATATAATATTATACCAAGCAAGCTAGGTGACTATTTGTCACCGCACCGTTTCAGAGGGGTTGCCAATAAATTATCATCATCATCACCATCGTCATCATCGTCGTAGTCGTCGTCGTATCGTGCCACTTGTCACGCGATGTGATATGCACGCCGCGTATCATTCCCCCGTTCAAACTTTTGATTGCAGTTACTTTGTATTTCACTATGTTTCACGACATCTAGCAGTTACATCGTATCGTACCATGTGTCAAGCGATGTCACATGTGCGCCGCGTAGTCTCGATACCTATGTTTACTTTTCGGTACACGTTATGGCGCCTTCTCGCAAGGTACGAATAGCCGGTGAAGAAGCGAATCGTATAGCAAAGCGCGGCTGCGAGCAGGCAACGCCGGGCTTAGGAGACTGTGCAGAGAGCAGGAGAAGCCATAGCTCGCCGTCGACGACTTACGAACAGTTCAGTTCGTTCTCCTGAAAACGATGCAAATAGACTTCACTGCGAAGGCCTTCTAGTGCGTGCCGCGGGAAATGGAGCTCCTATGGGATGGGTACTCCAGCTTACGCTCTGACTGTGATGCATGTGCCGCGCAGGCCTGCGACTTTTTCAGTGTGCTTGCTTGTTGGCCGGCCGATCAGTTGGTGGCGTTTGGTGTTTGTGTGTCATTTGTCTCTCTTAAAAAATAAAGTTCGGCAGAGACACTTAAGACTGCTTACGTGTGGGAGTGCGAAAGCATTGTAGTTGCACTGGCTACACTAAACTACTCTAAACTACACTAAACTTGCACTGCATTGCTTTTTGTGTTCCCTGTCTTCCTCTTCTGCGGCGTGCTTCCATTGGTGGCCATGTTTCCGAGATGCCCATTAGATAGGCACTTCGGAGTGCATCCCAGTAGACAAAGCACCTATAAAATCCGAAGAGCAAGCGACGCGCGGGAGGCAGCAACGTGACGTGTGCAATGATGCACGCACTATAGGCACACTCCATTGTATACTCGCATGATTTGGCGGCGAGAGTGCATCGCAGTAGACACAGCACCGACGAAATCCGAAGAGCAAGTTACACGTGGGAGGCAGTGACGTGACGTGTGCAATGACGCACGCACTAGGCACAGCTTTAGTCTAACGTAACCATGGAGCCACCGTGTCGTCGGGGAAGCGTGCTCATCTCGCACCGCGGAGGCCTCAGTTATATTCCCACCCAGAGCGAAATGTGCCAAATTTTCTTTTCAATTACTATAATTGACTTTGTTTACAGATACCTGCCCGACAAATTTGACGTAAATCCGAGCTTTTCTGACTTATATTTAGTCGTGGCAGCGTCGGCTAATTTTGGTGCCATCTTTCGGTCACGCCGCCGACAACAGCGCCAGATTTTCGTATAAGGTGGCATATAATGCCTTCGCCTTAGAAAAAAAAAACAAAAAAGAACAGGACACTTGGTCTGTTCGTATCAATTGTCCTGTCGTCTGAGTTGGTCGTCATGTGCAAACAGATTTGATAACCCCTTTTGTTTAAAGACAGCATACAATCTATACATGCCGAAAGAGGCAAGGCTGTAAAAAGGCAAAGTGGACAACAAGGAGTTAATGAGGGATATGTCCTCTCTAAACTCATTTCCTAGTGGACGGTACGGCTCGCGCATGGATGCATGCGTTGCAGATAACTCCTCTCATGGACTCGAGTTTAAGACTTCAAGTCAAGAATATTTCTAATGCGAAATATCCAACATATCGTGCGGCTTGGTTTCGCGAACACTGGGAATCTCTACTTGAGTGCGCGCGAACAACTGCACGTACGCCACTGCAAGCCCCAGAGGGCATACGTTGCTTTGCGATATCGCGGGAGTCGGCTAGGGGTTTTGACTTTGAAGTCTTGATTGAAATGCGGCCTCGGCAAACATTTGCTACTTTTTATTCGTCGTGGCGCGCACGCCAGCTAGCTTGCTCAACGCATTCGAATACAAGATAAGAAGGTCCCAGAGAAATTGCGGACGCGGCGAAAATTCAATCCGCCTTATAAACCCGGTGATGCGAGAGGAAGATGTAAGAACGATTGAATTGTTTTATGTAAGGAGACGGCAACTTGACCTTGCTGAGCGACGGATAAGGGAAGAAGTATACACGTGTATAGTATACTCTAATGTATGCTGACTATCGACTTGAGACACTTCTGTAATTCCCTCCCGACTTGGCATCGCGAACAGCTGCAAACCCGCCGCGGTTAACTGGCGCATATTTTGTTAGGTTGTGATTTATGGAAGCGCAAGGAAGGAAGGAAGGAAAAAGGGGAGAAGGAAGGCAGGGAGGTTAACCAGTTTTGCCTAACCGGTTTGCTACCCTACACATGGGAGCGGGATGGGGGGATGAAAGATGGGGAGAAGAGATAGAGGGCACATAACACGGCACACACATCGTTGGTTACAGTCTGTCACTCTTGTGCGGTACGTGACATCACTGTCACAGCCGCTTGTCCAAGCCCGTATCCTTCATAAACCGAAGTAGTCCTTTCGTCGCCTTCAGCTGCGAAGACTTCAGTCGGCGATATGCGAAAATGGTTGCAACTGACAATGGTCTATTGTCAAGGTGCGCTACAACGGACGCCATGGACTGTCTCTGAACATTATATTCAGGACAGTCGCACAGAATGTGTTCCAGCGTCTCCTCGCAAAGACAGGCATTGCAGAGAGCGTTGTCGGCCATTCCAATGCGAAACGAGTAAGATTTCGTGAAGGCCACCCCTAGCCATAAGCGATAAAGCAGGGTGGCCTCACTTCGGCGGAGTCCGGTTGGCATACATAGATGCATCAAGGAGGGCAGGTCGTGTTGATGATTGCTGCGGTTGGTCTGGCTGCTGGGTGTGCACCATAGAGAGAGCGTGATCTACCGTGCAAGCACTTGAAGTCTGCTGGCTGCGTCGGACCGTGAAAGTGGTATGGCCTCTTCCTGTGTGTCTTCAAGAGCTGTCCGAGCGGCTTTATCGGCGTCTTCATTTCCGATGACGCCGCAGTGACTTGGCAGCCACTGAAACGTCACGTGATGTCCTTTCTCATGTGATGTATGAAGTAGGCATCGAATATTGAATACGAGCTGTTCGAAGGGCCCGCGACGCAGAGCTCCTAGTACAGATTGTAGGGCTGCCTTTGAGTCGCTGAAAATTGTCCATTGTCGAGGTGGTTCCCGATTGACAAAACAAAGTGCAGCTCGAAGAGCAGCTAGTTCCGCAGATGTAGAAGTCGTTGGGTGGTCAGTTCTAAAGCTGATTGTAATACCTCTTCCTGGGACGACTACAGCACCGGACGAACACTGGATGTTTGTGGAACCGTCAGTATAAATATGTGCACGGTCTGCGTACCGCTCGTGCAGAAGAAGCAGAGACAGTTGTTTCAGCACAGGCGACGACAGTTCAGACTTTTTCCCGATTCCTGGCACGTTGAGATGGACTGTGGGGCTGACAAGGCACCAAGGGGGCATCGATGGTTTAGATGCAGCGGTGAAGCCCGAGGGAAGTTGGTCGTTGTACTTGACAATAGTTTTTGAGAATGATGCTTGGTGCCTGTCTGAAGGTAGTGTTGCAAGGTGGTGATAGGGGGCCCGTGCCAAATGTCTGATATGCGTTCTCAGGGTTTCCACCGTGATGTGAGTCTGCATTGGATGGTTCCGAGCAATCGCAATAGTTGCCTCAGTTGACGTGCATCTCGGCAAACCAAGACAAACTCTGAGTGCTTGAGCTTGCGCTGCTTGCAGAACACGAATATTTGTCTTGCAGGTGTTGTTCAGTACAGGTAGACTGTATCTTAAAAAAACCTGTACTGAACAAGCGCAAATGTAGTAAGTAGTGTACGAGATGAAAGCACGTTATTTTCTTTTATTTTTTAGCTTTGTACCTTGGTCAAGATCGTCGAAACAGTAAAAAGCAAACGTTTTAGGAGGAATTTTTATCGAAATCAGTCTGAACTTTATTGGGAACAGTTCTGTATACTAAGGATCTGTTTGAGAGGGAAAGGAATCACGCCCCCAAGATTGAGTTTCGGGAAAGCGCTTCGCAAAAGAAATTTGCGCGCGCGCCATGTCGTCGGCGAGACAAATCGGGATGATGCAACTTCATGGCAACGGAGTCGTTATTGACGGATGAGAATACGCCGGGAGAGTATTTCCCGTCCGAGAGAATCACTCCTCTCCAGCGTTGTGTGAGCGTTATTGTTTTGTCTCGTTTTCTTCAACGTCGGTACTCCGGGCGAGCGTTCTCCACAAGAATGCGGTGCTTGAATTCGCCAGCGCATATCTGTCTTCATGTGCGAGAAGTCGGTCTTTGCTTCTTGAACACAATAGCCCGACCTTCTGTACAAAAGGAAAGGATGCATCCTTTGCGGCGGTCTCTTTCAAAACTTTCTTTCTCTACTTCGTTCTTTCTATTCGGTTGAATACTGTGGCAGACGCTTGTGGTGGAGCACTCTTTATTCAACCACATAAGAAATGAAGCATTCGTAGGTCCTTGCGGTGACGCTGGCAGGCTTTTTACTGTTGTATTATGGCGTCCCTGTTGGGATTTCGCTGACAGATTACCGGGAGTCAAGGTAAATGCATATCGTAACGCTGCGGGCGCTCGGAGTTGCGAAACTGGAAGATGTAAGGCAGATATCTTGCTGCAATCGGCGAGCGTTGTGGCTTGCTCCGACTAAAAACAAACGATGTGGTCGTTTTCTGAGACTCCGTAAATGCGTGTGAATAACTGCTCGAAATTCAGGAGTCGTACTTGCAAAACACTTTATGGTAGGGAAATAAAAATGTATGTAGGTAGCTGAGCATGCGAAATGCCATAGTAGCAAGTGCTGTATATTCTATCTTTCAGTTTTGTGTTTACTTCTCTCCTTTTCCTTTTTTTTTTTGCTCTTCTATATTGGCTCGGACGTTGTTCAGATGCCACCGCATCGTTGATGGCGCTAAGATCGACCCATCGGCGCGATGCATTAGCTGGAAAGAAAGGAAAATGATACGCGACGTCGGGAAATACGCTTCCAGTTTTCTTTTTCGAAGGACAGCTACTGTGGCGCAGTTTCGTTTGGCTTGGCTAGACGGTGAAGGTTATTATTCTGCGAGCAGTTGATGGTGGCTAAAAAGGAGGCCGGGATGATGACGGAATTTCGGTTTACGACACCGCACTGTTTTCTGTTAGAGAGGGCGTTTTAAGTCAAGTTTTCACGCGATATTTTGGTAGGGCTTGTTAGATGGATAAAAACAGAACAACTTTTGTCTGTATGGCGATTTATCGCGGCAAGGTAATCTTTTCGTCTCCATAAAGGCAAATTGCCTTATGGGTTTGCGCGTGTTGAGTCAATAAACAAGTGAAAGGCCCAGAACACTCGCCTATAGTGCAGGTCGAAGCGACTTAGCGCCAATTGTTCGTTTCTTTTGAGGGAGGAGTCGTCTGTTTTCTCTACTTTATGTTTGAGTACGACTGGGTTAATTTTAGAGCTCAGCAAATAATTTCTTGTAATATTACTTTGCTTTTCGCTTGTCACTTGTCGTTTGAAGTAAACTTAGCGGTTATCACACAAACCTGTAGGGAATTGAACGGTTCTGCGTGCGTGCTAGCAGCCACGCACTGGCCATATTTATGCGAGCAAGAAGCCCCCTCACCGATCTCATACGTGGACTCATTAATTAATTTATTGATTATTCATCAATATTTGATTGATAATTGATTAATTTACCAATCAATCAATCAATCAATCAATCAATCAATTGATTGATTGATTGATTGATTGATTGATTGATTGATTGATTGATTGATTGAGTTTAATCTTCCATGGCAACATACAGACCGTTGTTGGAGGCTGTGGAAACCCTTCGCCATATGTGGTTCTTGATCATGCACTTTGAGCACGGTAAACGAGCGGCGTTGAATACCAATCTTAACGGCATGCAGCCGCCGTGACCGAGAGTCGATCCCGCGACCTCGTTCTTAGCAGAAGAATGTCATAGCGACTGAGCCACCGCGACTAGTGGATTACGCAAAACATGTTAGGAAATAGCGAGAGAACCCAAAATATGAACGCAAGAAAAAGAAAAGGATTGCGAAAATGTGCGCTTTGCCTTTCGCGCAGCGAAAGAGAATTTCGATGAACAGGGCAGTCGCTCTCGGACGTTGCCGTTTTCTGCGTTGCTTCTTGTTCCTGTACACTGCCTCGTTCTCTTGGCTCTCAGGCGCTCCTTTCGTGGCAACATTGTTATTGCTTAGCTCCGGCAATGGTATTGATTCCGAGAGTTTACAGCCATTTTCTGGGCTTGCCACTTTTAACTTCCGAGCACGTGTGTATCTTTGTACCGCTGCGGGGCTGCGCCGAGGAATCGATCCCGGGATAAACTGTCTCTGTTTCGGAATCGAGTTTCGCGTGTGCTAAGAGGAAAGCGAGAGCCGACGAAAAACTAGAATTCCTCCAACTTCTCTGGCTTGATGGTCCGACTTCTTCTCTTTAATAACACGAACGGTATCTAGCTTGTTCATTTTTTTTCTGCAGCTTATAGGTTGCCCAGCGCGTAACTGGAACTTTCGTTTGCCAGTTTCTCTCCTCCCTATGACTGCGACGTTGAAGGAGCAGTCGGCGCAGGTTATAATCGATAGGCTGTATTTTCGAAGCACGTAGAAGTCGTCACGCATGAAATGTTTCCACGCGGGGCTTGCATATTCCGGATGGGCCAACCGCGTCGGAACGTTAGGCCAATATATTGTGAATCAGTAGTGCCATTTCTGGTGCGACAGTATTTATGATACGTAGCACCGGCGCCCTATTGTAATGCCTTCATGGCTCATCTGAATTCAGGGGGCAAGGTCACTCTTAAACGGACCTTTGAGAGATTGCCTTAGTTTTCAGCCCAGGTTCAACAATATATTGTTCTCAACCCTGAATGAAGCTGGGCCGATGACCCAGTTAATCAGCCGCCTGTCGGTTCAGAAAAAGTGATCAGAATAACCACGAAATGGAATATTGGCATCTACTTGAATGGGCAACGCAGCTAGGGAGGAAACACAATGCCGATTTCTCTGATTAAAACCACGAGTTTGCACCCCTCTTCAAGTTAACATCCATGCGAATGCGAAACGAAGACACAAGGGCCAACCCATTTCTAGTTTCTGAGAAAAGACGCTTCGCAACTGGAGAACCTTTCATAGTGGTCAAGAAACGAAACCCGACAAGTTCTCAGTGTCCATTTTCCTTGTTGAATAGCAGTGTGTCGATCATGCGCCGGCAAACCGCTCGGCTTCTTGATAAACAATTTTTCTCTCCCGGCATCCTGTCATGAGGAGACACCGAAATTTGCTCGCCGTGTTGAGGGCGTCCGAAGTCTCGTCCTTTCACTTACGGTGACCGACGCTACAAGCCTATATTTTTTTATGTGTACTGGAAACTCTGTGTAGGTGCGGCGGTTGTCAACCTTTTCCCAGTACAGGCAGCAGTGACTGATGTTTGTGACGTAATCACAAGCTGCTGACAGTTTTTGTTTAAGATGGAATTGTTGTTCATTCATTCACTCATTCGAACACCACAAAAAATACGATTGCCTCACTGGTCGTATTTTTAGCTAAATGTGTGAAACGCCTATTTTCTCCCTACTGATTAACGTGGCGATTTGGTTCTTGCAGGTAGATTGTTGATGTTGCAGTGCGCTTTCAAGACGAACGAGATATTTTAGTTCACCAAGAGAGTTGGGCCTTTCCTGAAATATTGTGCACTTTCCAGGAATGTCTTCAGAAAGCATAATACCTTGTTTTACGATGACACAAGCAACTGAAATTGTCAGAAAATGAATGTAGGTAAAACATTAAATGTGATGAGACAGGACAGAGGGAAGAAAAAAGAAAACGTGGTGTTGCTTTTTTCATCTTGACAGTACAGACCGCTTCTTGCTATGCTGAAGGGAAGAGAGCGAGTGTGTATTTTTTCCCCTTTTGCAGGAACACCTGCTTGGGCTTCGTGACTGAACTTTCTTCACCTGTGCGTGCTCTTAACAGTTAAGTAGTGAACGTGGCACCTGCCAAAAAGTTTTTTGGGAAAAAGTATACCCCGGCTGTCCCTCGGACTCCACAACACGTTCGAGGAGCTCAAAGAAGCACAATTAGGGTCGCAGCTACTCGGACTCCAGCAGACTACCACGGGCAGAAAGCTCCTAAAAAAACTGGGGCACAAAGAAATTGAAAGGCAAGAACAAAGAACGGCAAACCTACCCGATGAGTATCGCAGCACTATCAAGGTAGGGGCCCTACCAAGAAACATGGACCCGAATTTACACACAGCCAGGCGGAACGCTATGGCAAAATATGTAGAAAAATGCAACAAAAGCGAACACGGTGTACACGGACGCCGCGGTATGTCCTCGAGAACGAAGAAAAACAGAACAAAGAGTTGTCGCGGCAGTAATAGACTCGGACTATAGGGAAATCGCTCGCGCGTCGGCACGGGATTGTACGGTAACCGAGGGAGAGGAAATGGCTGTTGCTGTAGCAGCTGTGGAGGGCTACCGCACAAATAGATCCCTTATAATTCTAACTGACTTCAAGGAAGCACACACCATCTTTTGGGTAGCTGGGCACACTGAGATTGAGGGCAACCAAAGGGTTGATAGGATCGCTCGCGAGCATACAAACCGAGCGGACCTAAACAGAGATCCTGAGGATTTCATGACAGTGATCCCAACGTACTCTGACATACTAAATTACCATAAAGGGACGAGGATCAGATATCCCCCGCCCCACAATACACTCACTCAACAACAGGCAGTTTACTGGTGAAAGCTGCAGACAGGAACTTTCCCAAATTTACATATACTATGCAAAATGTTCCCAAGTCAATACACGGACGCATGCCTGTGGTGTGGTGCAATACCCACACTTTATCACATCATATGGGAGTGCAATACGAATAAGGCATTCCACAAAATAGAAAATCCGAGTGCATAGCAGCGGGAGAGCGTGCTCTCCAGCGGCGACCCTAGCCTCCAACGGAGGCTGGTGGATCATGCCCGACGAGCAGCCACGCTCAGCGGTGCCCTGGAATAGGGGCGCCAACCATGCAGGCCGGAGATCGTCATCAACCAATAGAAGATCAAGACATCCGGCGTAGTTATTAGGCGACAGTATCGTTTGTACTTTTGAGACTTTCGGCTACATAAGTGTGAAGACATTTGCCATGTATATTGTATGTACCCGCTGACCCGCTGACTAGAAAATGTGCTATTAGGCGACAGTATCGTTTGTACTATTGAGACTACGTAGATGTGGAGCCATAGGTTGAGACTACGTAGATGTGGAGCCATAGGTGTGCTTGTGTGAAAAGACTATTTGATATGTAACCGTGCACCCTGAATGATGTATGACGGAACCACCCAAGAGATAAGGAGTAGCCGGCGCCTTAAATTGCGCGCCAACATCTCCTTATATCATATGAAAAAAAAAAAGACATCCGGCCCGACCGCTGAATTACTCTTTCTAGAGTAATAAAGTTTACTTCCTCCTCCTCCTCCATTTCGTAATGCAGGTTATACTTTCGCCTGATGAATAAAAAGAACTCTTGTAGTGCAAAATGAGCTCCATCTCAATGTCATTCAATGTCGTTATTGTACTTCAGAATGAAGCACACTTATGCCAACTGTTGCATAACAATAGTCAAGTGAGAGCGTCGCAACGAGACGGTATGCGTATAGTAGATCAGCACTGTTCTTTTCCAAACTCTATTAAAATCAGGCTTATGCGCGTTACATTTATTCTTGCCACTGGGGCATTGTTCTATTTTTCTCACTGCTTCCCTTGATTTCTCACTCTTACCGCTGCGTTATACTACTGTCTGTGGTGGCCACTCTGAGCAGTATAGCGGGAACTCGACCAATCAGGCACGGAGCTGCATTCACCGAGACAACATTCAAGCGGGTCAATAATTCTCCGTCAGGCCTTGAGTTTACGCTAGACAGGCAGACAGCCGCCATTGAGCAGTCGGCCAGCGGCAATATTGGTCGACGACGTGGGCGTATAACTCCGCTCTACCGACTCTGCGCAAACACAGAACGCTCGCAAACCTACGGGCTACTCCTAAGCTCAGCCTTCTGCACAAAGAAAGAATAATAAACGTAAAGCAAGTACGCAAACAGTTGGGATCAGCGGTGGTCATTGAAGGCCACTGCTCTGTGGACAGCTCGAAGTGAGAGCCTAATCGACCCTAACCGTGTATTTACGGTTCGGCGCAGCGCGCTTTCCAAGTGTTTTTGGCTGCTTCGTGCATTTATTTTCTTTGTCTTTCTTGGCTTCTATAGCGCTCTAGTTATCTGCCTGACGCCGTCACAATGTGTCTGGGAGGAACGGTTTGAGTATTTGTGCAGCTGCGTTCCACAGAGGACGCTATCCCTGCGGTGGAAGTAGGAGCCATTGGCGCGCTGGGTTCATTCCTATAACAGCTGTGCCAAAATAAACAAGATAACGAATAACTAATAATAAGGGACTTGAGGGTGGGCTTTCACTGTTCATAGGAGAACACATCGTAAGCTGTAGCAGACGCAACTGCCAGGTGAGTCACGCGCACTCCTTAAAAGGCTGGGTACACATACAGTGATGCTTTCTAAAGAAAAATAATCTATTAAAGGGGGACAATACAAGTAAGTGGACGGGCATAGTATTCCTACGACACGCCACATGTGGCGCTGGAATGTCCAGGGCACGAGACGCTCTGCAAGCACGACTCCGCACAGCATCAGAGCACGTTACCCAGGAAACCAACCAGGCCGCATTGATTCAAATCTCCGACGAGTACTGAACGGCGTCGGTGGTTCGGAGCTTTGGAACTTCAGCGGCTGTCCCTTCCACGAAGAGCACCCGCCAAAACCAACATGCCGTTTTCTAGAGGGAGAGAAAGGATGTCGAGAATGACTGGGAGGTTATGTAGACATTGTTGTTGCAGGCTACCCTGTACGGGGAGACGGGGACACGGGGACACGGGGGTATTGGGACAAGAAAGTCAGGAGAGGAGACACAGCGAACCACCTACGCAATTCAGCGGTACCAGCTTGCGTTCTGTAACTAATATGTCCCGGCCCGTAGATGTTAGGAACTTCAACAGCGCAGTACTTTGGTATTACTGGCCTGGAACTTTCCGTTCTAGGTCTTCTCTAGTAGACGATTGGGTCTAGTCTGCCAAGCACTGCGCATATCACTTGCCTAACGGCACCTGCGATCATCTTTAAGTTTTCCACATTTTTTTTTTAGACATCGACTGTGGCAGGTCGCGTAATCGTTGTCCTTTAGCTGGACTATTCAAAGAGGCGGACGTCACTAGCACGATATGGCAAAACACACATTCGACTAAATAAAAGAAACGATCACTAATTAACTTTATAATTAATTGCTTTAGGTCATCTATTGCAATTTACGAATTGTAGTCGGTGAGTTTGCGAGACGTATCCATTTGCCTCGAATGCTAAAGAAGACACCAGTTTCGAGATATTATTTCTAAATATGCGGGGCGAGATTCATGCACATTCCAGTTACTGTTGTGCTTTAATGTTTGAAAGAGTGTTTTATTAAAAAAAAACTAAGTGGCACGCCAGTGCATTTTCACGGAGAGTCTGATGGTGCATATCTCCAAAATCATTTCATTCCGGAAATTCATTCTAAGTGGATACACGTTGCAAACTCACCGGGCACATTTAGTAAATTACAGTATGCGTCGTAAAGTAATTAATTAAGAGGGTAAAAATTGCATTTTATTTAGTTGAATATGTGTTTAATTTGTCGCGCAAGTATAGTCTGCTTGAATAATCCAACTCAACGAGTACAATTAGGTTATCTGCAACGAACGATTTTTAAACATTCCGGGAAACTTAAATATGGCCACCCCGTACAGCTCAAGCAGACATGAAGGATGCGTGTAAATGCCTCGTCACATCCGGGTGTGTCGCAGGTGGGGGTTTTCTGCCATTCCAATGAGGAAAGCGTAGGAGTTTGTAAATGACACCCCGAGCCAGAAACTGTACGACATCGTCTTGTTCGCGTCGTGGTAATCCAGGTGGCAAACCCAGTTGTGGTCACGGATCTCATATTCTATGCTTCTGCTTTCATAAGCGCAAGACGACTCGTTTCCGTATATACGACGTACGGGCTCCAGAAAGCTGGAACTGCGCGGTTGACGCGGCGCCGCAGTTCGTCGACACGTAATAAAGCACGAGCGGCGAGCAGACGGCAAGTCGCCGTGCGTAACTCCGTTTCCAGACACGGCGCTGTTTCGCGAACCTCTTCGGTTTCCGCGCTTCATTTCGCGCGTCGACCGCGGCATCAACTGCTGGAACTGGAACTGCTGGCCGCACAACTTGCACTTCCAGCGGTGGGTGCCGTGTTTTTTCGGCGTGATTGCGTTGAGGTGCGGGTAAGGGCTGCGGCCGCTGCTAGACGAAGAGAAGCACGGGAGGAAGGGGGTATAGGGAAGCCGAGATAGGACTAGAGAAACGAGGGGAGAAGCAGTGCGCGGTGTTTCATTAGAACAGACATTAATTTGCGCCCGCCTATTTCGGTCCGCGAGAGGCAGCAGCCAACGCCGGTGCTGCGCGCTTGCACTGAGCCCTTGCTCCATAGGCTGTATATCCGGCGCTTTCGAGGTTCATGCGGGGCCCGGTGCGGTGGGAGCAATTTCGCTCGTTTCCGTCACTGCCGCGTGTGCTTGAGCTTGCTGGTATCGGATGGAGAGACTGTGCCTCATTCGCCATGAAAGTAATACGCGATTGAGCAGAGAGACGTTTTTGGGCGAGGTGGTATAAGATAAACTTCAGTGTACAACGATTCCGCTACTTCACGATCTCACTTATCCGCGGCCCCATTTTCCGCGCTCTGTTGTGAAGGTGCGTTATATGCCGTGTCTTAAAGCCTGCCTTAAAGCCCGGATCCCTTTCGATCGGGGAATCTTACTTAGCTGTGACTTCGTGTCTTATGTTCGAGGCTATAAGCAGCATCCACCTGCACGCGATATGCAAGGTACAGCGACAAGTGAAGTGACAGGCAGACCATGCCGCGCTGTCGCCATATGGATGCGACATCGCAAAAAAAGAAAGTGACAAATTGACATTTTGTCCGAATAAATACAATCATGCGCCCTTAAGAAATGGGCAAATTACCACGAGGCCAATGTTTTAATAAAGGTGCATTGGATCTAGCTTTAATATTATGTCGTCGCCAGCGGAAATCCGTTCAACGCAGCCAGCGTGAAGTGCCCTGGCGCCGTCTGGTAGGCAAATCTCAAAACACTTTCGCGGCTCTCGGTAGCGTCTTAGGCCTTACAGCATTAAAACAAAACTGATCTCAATAATAATTACAAGATAACGCCGATACTTTGGCCTCAGCTTAAGATGAGACGAAGGGTAGGCTGACCTAATTATATATATATATATATATATATATATATATATATATATATATATATATATATATATATATATTGCTGTCATGGTGGAGAGCAAGTTATTAAACGAATTCAGATAGAAGTGGGCGGACTGGTTGCTATGTTGTTGCGCAATCACGCTGTCCCCGGCGGAAGTGGCCGCGTGGACTTCCGGACGACAAGCGAGATTTTCTGGCTGATCAAAAATTGGCGAACCGACAAGCGACAGCGACGGATCGCCCTCCGCCACGGCAAAACCTGTCGTTCGTCGCCATCTCTCAAAAATCGCTTGCTTGTGGTTGGACCTATCGTTTGAGTATTCTGGTTGAGTCATTAGAGAGCTTTAGAATAGCGTTTGTCGCCTTATGCACGTTAAGCGCAAGCATCTTTGCGTGACGTTACGGTGCGCGTCCCTTTAAAAATTTTAGTTTAACGGAACGCAAAAATAATGCAAACATATTCAAGCCAAAGCAATCCATTAGCAACCATCATGTTGATGCTATGCAGACGCCTCTTGTTCAGGCTTACGGACGCCGGAATCTCTGAACGATCTCTGAAATTGGACGCGCTATACACTCATAAATAACGTTTCATGTAGTTTAGAGGAAGCGAAAGCTCATTTGAATAGTTACTGGCGATCAACGAGTGAGAGCGTAGCTATGACGAGAATTCACGCTTAAGCGGGAGCCATGGGAGCCGCCATGTTGGGTAATGCTATTTGTTAGCGTGCGTAAACGTAATGACCTACTATATACACATTTGAGCCAGCTGGATCGCAATGGAAAGCGGTCGTCGTTTGAACTATGGCGGTGGCGCCACCTACGTAGGGCTGTGTCGGGCACACTTTTTACGTGTTTAGTGCTCGCTGCTCAAAAAAAAAAAGATACACGTGCATCATTAAAAGACCAGCAGCACAATTCTGCTTGCCGAATCATTAGTGAAGCAATAAAAAAATATTTACCGACGATTGCGGTAATCCCTAACGCGAAATTTGAGCGCAGTTTCCTACGTGTCTTCATTTCGCGATATATTGGATGGCGCGGACGATCTGTCCCGTGCGGCATGTTGGAAATGGAGCGAAGTGGGGCGCGACTGCCTGACTAATCTGGCGATCGCCAGAGCCAGTGCGTGAGTGACGCGTGGGGGCGATTCACAGCAGCCGCCGTCGACAGACGACGCGCGCTACTCTAGCGCGATCTCGTAGCCATCGTCACCGCACTACACTTTTTAACGCGACAGCGTCAAGAGTCCCACGTCCAGCGGCGACCATCTTGCGAGCGAAAAACCATTCCGAACTGTGCATACCCAACCACACAATCTACAGACGTGATAGCGTGGGATTGTAATTAGAATACACGAGAGAACATAATTCTGTTACGCGGAAACTCAAGCGCGAACCCCTTTTCCAGTATTTCTATCATACATTGAGTGGCGCAGCCGGTTCCTAGCAACGCCATCCAGATGGCGCTCGCCTCCTAGAATCCATGCCCGTGCAAGCAGCCCCGTTTCCTCCAGAAAGCAGTTGCGGTGAAGGAAGGAAGGAAGGAAGGAAAAAGTAGAGAAGGAAAGGCAGGGAGGTTAACCAGTTTAGCGTAACCGGCTTGCTACCCTACACATGGGAGAGGGATGGGTGCGATGAAAGATGGGGAAGGGAGAGAGAGAGAGAGAGAGCACATAGCACAGCACACAAACATCGTCCGGTAGAGTCTATCAATCTGGCATTGTACGTGATAACACTGTCAGAGCCGCTTGTCCAATCCCGTCTCTTTCAAAAACTGAAGTAGTCCCTTTGTCGCCTTCACCTGCGATGTCTTCTGTCGGCGGCATGTGAAAATCGTGTCGAGGGAGAATGGTCTAGTGTCAAGGTGCGCGAGAACGGATGCCAGGGACTGTCGCTGAACATTATATTCAGGACAGTCGCACAGAATGTGTTGCAGCGTCTCCTCGCAAAGACAGGCATTGCAGAGAGCGTTGTCGGCCATTCCAATGCGGAATGAGTAAGATTTCGTGAAAGCCACCCCTAACCATAAGCGATAAAGCAGAGTCGCCTCGCTTCGGCGGAGTCCAGTTGGCATATAGAGATGCATCAAAGAGGGCAGGTGGTATTGACGGTTGCTCTGGTTGGTCTGGCTGTTTGGTGTGCACCATGAAGAGAGCGTCATCTCCTGTGCAAGCACTCGAAGTCTGCTAGCTGCGTCGGATCGTGAAAGCGGTATGGCCTCTTCTTGTGCGTCTTCAAGAGCCGCCCGAGCTGCATTATCGGCGTCTTCGTTTCCAGTGACGCCGCAGTGACTTGGCAGCCACTGAAACGTCACGTGGTGTCCTTTCTCCTGTGATGTATGGAGTAGGCATCTAATATCGAATACGAGCTGTTCGAATGGCCCGCGACGCAGAGGTGATAGTACAGATTGTAGGGCTGCCTTTGAGTCGCTGAAGATGGACCATTGTCGAGGTGGCTCCCGACTGACGAAACGGAGTGCAGCGCGAAGAGCAGCTAGTTCAGCAGATGTCGATGTTGTCGGGTGGTCAGTCCTGAAGCTGATGGTAATAGCTTTTGCTGGGACAACCACAGCACCGGACGAACACTGGATGTTTGTGGAACCATCAGTATAAATGTGTTCACTGTCCGCGTACCTCTCGTGCAGAAGAAGCAGAGACAGTTGTTTGAGGACAGGCGACGACAGTTCAGACTTTTTTCCGATTCCTGGTACACTGAGATGTACTGTGGGGCTGATAAGACACCAAGGGGGTATCGATGGTTTAGATGCAGCGGTGAAGCCCGAGGGAAGTTTGTCGTTGTACTTGTTGATAGTTTTAGAGAATGATGATTGGTGCCTGTCTGAAGGTAGTGCTGCAAGGTGGTGATAGGGGGCACGTGCAAAATGTCTGATGTGCGTTCTCAGGGCTTCCACCGTAATGTGAGTTCGCATTGGATGGTCCCGAGCAATCGCAAGAGTCGCCTCTGTTGACGTACATCTGGGCAAACCAAGGCAGACTCTGAGTGCTTGAGCTTGTAGTGCCTGCAGAACACGAATGTTTGTCTTGCAGGTGTTGTTCAGTACAGGTAGACTGTATCTTAAAAAACCGAGAAAGAGAGCTCTGTAGAGTTTAAGCATTGCGTCTACTGACATCCCCCACGTCTTCCCTGTCAAGTATTTGAACAACTGGGAAGTAGCTGTCAGGCGCCGTTTCATGTAGGCCACGTGTGGGCTCCAACAGAGGTCTCGGTCAATAATGACGCCAAGGAATCTGTGGTTTCGGACATAGGAAATGGTCCGCCCATTGATTGAGATGATATAAGGCGTCATCGGTTTCCGAGTAAATGCGACTAGTGCGCATTTTTCAGGTGAAATGCTGAGACCCTGTTTACACAAGTAGTTCGCTGTCAAAGTGGCCGCTCTTTGAAGTCGCGCACGTATCTGAGGACGTGTGACTGCCGAAGCCCAGACACAGATGTCGTCAGCGTATGTTGAAATCTTGATGGTAGTTGGCAAGCATTCAGCAAGTCCAACAAGAGCGAGGTTGAATAGCGTCGGGCTGAGAGCACCGCCTTGAGGAACGCCCTTGCTGGTATAGCGTCGCGTAGTTGGCCCATCGTCAGTTAATACATAGAATGATCTTGCGGATAGGTAACTTGCAATCCATAAAAATACTCGACCACCTAAGCCAACCGTCACAAGAGCGTCGAGAATAGCCTCATGTAATACGTTATCGTATGCCCCTTTCACATCTAGGAATAAAGCTGCAGATAAACGTTTACGGGACCATACGACGCTGAATCTTCTTTTGCATCCTCCTGGCTGCCCTAAGGTCATGGATTGATTTTGTACGTCGATATCGACGTTCCGCCCGGCGACGAAGCGCTCGAAGTCGCTCTAATTCTATGTCGAAGTCATTTCGCGTGGAAGAGATCGTCATCATGCGAGTGGCGTTTTGCGGTGAAGCGTGAGAAGCAGTCAGGAATCTGAATGCTATTGTGTTCCAGTCTTAAAGGCGAAGCGTAAGCGTCCTCCAAATTTTCTTCTCACCCTTTCGCCATACTCTCCTCCTCCGCTGTCTGCCTCTTGCTTCCACTGCACCCTCCTCCTCCTCCAATTACCGGGTCGCGTTTTTCGCCCCTCGCTGCGCTCCCCGTTCGTTCTTTCATCTATCGCTGTGCTAGTTTGCTCGGTTACGCCGACGCCAACGCTCGCCGCAGGAACGGGAACCTAAAAGCTGCTCTGTAAAGGCGGCCGGCGTTGGAACTTCTTCTGGGGGAGCCAATTACATTGGAGTCTCCGGCGCGCTATTTGAACCACCCACAACTGCCGTTCAAAACGGTTTTATGCCACGAATGCAAACAACTTTTGACGCCTGCTGCCGCTACTCGGTGGCAACGCTGTACCATGATCACCTAGGGCCTGGCGAGGGTTATCGCTACCCAGAATATCATGACTATAACCCGACGTGAGTGGCGCTTCCATAAATGAGTACCGTTTTGCGGTCATCCCGCAGGCACAGAAGTGTATATAGGAAGCTATGACATTAGGAATGGCAAACTCGCCAAATATCATAGCGCACGCCAACCACAGAAACCCAATAACGTTCGGAGCGTGCGCAGTAATGACAGCACTGTTTATTTAAGTATTTCATGCGTTTATTGGTTTCAAACGCTATTCCAAAGCTTTCTTATCTACGGGAACTACGCTTGCAATAATAAAGATTGTTTGACTGATTGATTAATTTTTGATTGATTGATTATTGATTGGTTGATTGGTTCACTACTTCATTCATTCGTTCTGTAGCCATGAGCCGTGTTAACAAAGCTTTTGTTGCCACCAGCTGTTTGTTTTTCGCGGACTAACTCCTTCCGTACGATGTCGTTCGCTGTTGCAATAGGCCGTCGCCCGTTATTACGAACTGTTCTCGCGCATCAGGGGATTCGTCGCCGGAAACGTGGATAGAGGAAGAAACGGCTGTGAATGAACAATCGGCCGACTTAAACGCGCAGAGCTGAAATATAGCGTTCCTGGGCTGCGAAACTAGCCATCGCAGCTCTGAACGGGACGGGGCCTCGGGAGACTGATGATAAGTTAGATCCCAACGGCACGCCCTCACCTTGGAAGCGTACGCTCGGCTCGTCTAGCCGGTCGATCCCTCGTGCTCGTCTTCGCCTAATGTAATGGCAGCAGTGCACAGCAAGGCAACGACAAGCTAGCGCATGTGCTAACAAGAAACTGAGGCAATAAATCTTACGAGCACTAAAGAGCTCAATGTAGGGGCATGCAGTGTATTAACACACAGATGTTTTTTTTTATTTTCCTTTTCTCTATTTCTTAAGGAAGCAGCAGGTTCTCTGTAACCTAGGCAGGTGAGTACAAGTTTCGAACTGCCAAACGTAACGTCTGCTCTCCTCTAGCCATAAAATAAATTTGCATACCCGGTCTCAATGGCGCAAAACGCGAAGGTACTGCAAGTATAGTGGGAATAACCAGCCGCTGTATATCTTATCTTCCTATGAGTGCCTTCACAATATAAAAGTTCACAATATAACAAGTCTGGGTCGACTCGGCTGGTGCGGTCTTTAGTTCTACGCAGGCCTTTCTTGAGGCTTAGCGGTTGCCCTCCATCTACATGTAAATCATGTTTGTTGAATAAAATACATGCTGAGCAACAATAACTATGGCAGCATTCGCAAGTTTCTTTGTCCACATTCTCAGAGAAAAAGCGCAAAGGTAACTTTAAAGTTCGCGCTTCAGAGCTCTTTGTACAAGCGTGATCATCAAGACTGCGCTGTGTGGCAACTATGCCCCTAAGTTCACAATATAATAAGTCTGTGTCGACTCCGCTGCTTCTATCTTTAATTCCACGCAGGCCTTATTGAGGCTTAGCGGTTGCCCTCCGTCTGCATGCAAATCATGTTTGTTGAAGAAAATACACGCTGAGCAACAATAACTATGGCAGCATTCGCAGGTTTCTTTGTCCACATTCACAGAGGAAAAGCGCAAAGGTAATTTTAATGTTCTGAGGAGATCTACTGCGTTCAGGTCAGCTGGTACGACAAAGGTTGAAATAAGGTAGCCGGACTACATTGCTTTTAATATTCTATTAGAGTATAGCCAATGATAACCTAGCAAAACAAGAAGGTTTCGCGGTTGATCTCGGTGTTTTATCACATGTATTGTCGGAGAGAAGAAACTGTGCAGTCTGCTTAACGTGCCTTTTTTGCCTTCCTGCCAATAAAAGATAATGCTCAATAGCCTAGCAAGGCAACAAGAGCTGAAGATGGTCAGTCAGCCTCTAGAGTCTGTGAAGGAGTACGTTTACCTAGGTCAGTTACTCACCGGGGACTCTGATTTAGAAGGAAATTTACTATAGATTAAAAATGGGTTGCAGTGCATACGGCAGACAATGTAGATCCTGATTGGAAGCTTACCACTATCACTGAAAAGAAAGGCGTACAATCAATGCATTCTACCGGTACTAACATAGGGGCAGAAACTTGGAGTTTGACGCAGAAGCTCGAGAACAAGTAAAGGATTGCGCCATGAGCGATGGAACGAAGAATATTAAGCGCAACGTTAACAGGCCGGAATAGAGCGGTGCGGATCAGAGAGAAAACGGGGATAGCCGATACTCTAATTGACTTCAGGAGAAAAAAATTTTGCTGGGCAGGCCATGTAATGTGTAAGATAGATAACAGGTGAACCATTGGAGTTACAGAATGGGTGCCAAGAGAAGGGAAGCGCAGTCGAGGCTGTCAGAAAACTAGGTGGGGTGATGGAACTAGGAAATTCACAGGCGCAAGTTGGAATCGGTTGGCGCAGGACATGGGTAACTGGAGATCGCAGGGAGACGCCTTTGTCCTGCAGTGAACATTAAGTAGGCTGATGATGAATGATGATTAATATCCTGTGCAGCCTGTCGCAAGACTTTGTGCACCAGTGCAATGTTTCCTGCGGTATGCCAGGCCCTGGTCGGTGGAGCAGTGGTCGATTACCTTCGCCTCGATCAAGAGTGACGATAATCAAAGAGTGCAAAAAGAGAACAACACTTTATGTATTACTGCAAGAGTCATGCACCTCGCTGCAAGCAGGTGGTGGTGATCGTAGCGCTAAGCAGAGCAGCTGACACTCTCCTGCGACGGAAGCGATGACTTTCACAATATTGCCGCAGACGGTTGTACCTTCATCTTTACTGCGCAGTTGTAAGCTTCATGACTTTTGCGATGCCAATACACGTCTACATCGAAAAAGGGGCGGCCCCTTTACCATACACAAATATTTTGACGATCGTGGACGTCTCAGCCGTAGCAATAAGGTTCATGTTTTCTGAAAGATTTTAATGGAAGTAGACTTAAATACGCGTTGGTAATAACGGATTCGTGTTGACACCTGTGCAACCATGGCTTTCTTAAGTTTTTGTTATGTATTTGGCATTATCTTCACAAAGAGCAGCTTTAGCAACTAATTTATTATGAAAAACAAGAGAAAACACTTGAATTCACGACGTCTTCGTCCCCCCGGTTTTTTCAGCAATAATTAAAATAAACATCCGCACCCTTCATTGAGTCCTCCGGATAAGACATGATTTTTTTTTTCAATTGTGGTGCACGTGGTATAACGTCATAATGGAGTTAAATAAAAGCATGCAGGCCCGTTTACTGTGATGGCAGCAAGCTCTCACAGTTGGCACTGCCGTGTTCTCATGAACAACGACTTTGAGGTGAATACAATGCCTTTTTCGTTTGCAACAGCGCCGGCTGCCCTAAGCCGACGAAATACACCCATAGACGTCAGAACGCTCGTAGTTTGCATGACGCGCGAAACCCGGCACTGATTGCCAAGCGCAAGTTTTGCATGGTAGCGCAGTGCTCAGCGTGTCCGGCTCACAACTGTAAATTGCACTAAGGCTTGGGAATTTCATATCCAGTGGTAGGCATAGCTTTGTCTGTCTTCGTCGCATCATACCGATGAGGCTGAGTAGGTGGCCTGAAGACGACGACGACACGATAATGACGAAAGCAATCATCATCAGCATAACAGAAAGAACGGTCACATATAGCAACCCCGTTTCGAGATTTTTGTGGTAGGTAAGGTATGCCGCGTCGGACGGACACTGCAAACGCAGGCGCAGCAAGAAAAACGTTCGGCAGCATGTTAAACTCTCGTAACACGTAAAGGCGAAAGCCTGCTGCATACGTGATAATGCATTAAGCTATACGACCTGAGGGGTCAGCCTTTTTGCAAGACATAACGAGCCGCAGTGTGAAGTAAACGTACGCTGTAGGTCTACTTCCTCAACGACACATGCAAGCACCTAATGCACTACCCAAATGTTCTTTCTTTCTTTCTTTCTTTCTTTCTTTCTTTCTTTCTTTCTTTCTTTCTTTCTTTCTTCATTCATATTCAGCCATTGCATCTTTGCTTGCTTGGAGGCATTTGCCAATCCTAATGATTACATTTTTTGCTTCAGTGGACTAGACACCGCATTTTTCGAGTCGGAGCCATTGCAACAAGCCACTTAAGGCTTTCGCCTTAATACAGAATGTTATAGGGTTGCCATAACCCCAATAATGCAGTATGTTGTTCTGGAATATCATGTTATGGCTTTTGCCTCTAGAGCGCTCATGGCATCCATGGGGGGAAGATACGTAGCACTGTGTAAGAAAGATGCCGCCATTGAAACGATAAAAAAAAAGCTAGAAACGTAAGTATGACTAACAGCAGTACAGCGTCTGGTGCATGGACGGCACTATTGATAGGCCGTAATGACAGTGGCGTAGCTGACGAAGACCGGTGGACGTGAACGTGGCCCGTCTGGACGTATCGATTGGTCTCCGAGATAAGCCACTTTAACGCACGAGCGCATGCGTTGCTATTACTCGCCGACCCAGCCGTAGCCTTCGGTTTTGTGCGATGTTAGTATCATCCTGCAGCTATTTCAGCTCGCTGCAGGTGCGTCGATCCACCCGCGGTGGGGGCGCCCTTCAGAGAACCAGCGAGGACAGCGCTAACCAACCGTGAACTTCCTTTGGAGAACTTCACTACGGCGGCGTTCATCCACCAAGCGCCTCGTTCGGAGAACAGGAGAAAGGCAGCTCTGGAATTTAGAGGCGCCGGCTGCGGTCGGGTGTGACCACCTGACTACGAGGACATATAACAATGGATACCACGACGACTGCGCTGCAAAGGTCGTCTGCCCTCGCGAGAGCACTGAAACCTGTGCGGCACGTGTGTGTGAGCCCTCCTCCTCCAAAAGGTGGGTAGTCTACTATGACGTCGAACGATGACGTCGAATGGAGTGCTTATAACTAGCTGTTGTCGGCGGATAGAGTGTGCTGGGGCTCGTTGTCGTTGTGGAAATGCACTCGTGAGCTCTGTGCTCGTTTGCTGTATGCTTCGTCTTGCGGGCTCCATTTGGGAGTCACGCTAGACTGTCGATGTATCTCTTGTCTAAGATGTAAATAATGTAAATAAATCCTGCTCGCCTAGTCCTGTCGCCCCAAGTTCCCCCGATCGTCCTACAAGCCCGACTCCAAATCTTACAACTAGTGGCAGCGGCGACATCGTCGGACAACTCTTACATCTGGTTGACAGCGGTGGGATCGTCCGACGAATTTAATAGCGAATAGATCCATGCACTGTACAAACTCGCGTCCTTAAAAAGGGATAAATTCTTAAATCTAAAATAGCTGCTGCTTGCTTCAGTCGATCAGCAAGATTTCCGCACCTTGTATATAGCGGCTAGTAGTAATAGGCGCCGGCCAGTCGTTACTGATAAGCTGATACGGAAGAGTCCTCTTGTACACTCCTGTTACTGTCTTGTCCTCGGGCATCTACTAACTGTAGAATACTAACCCAAGGCCAAGCTCGTGCTGGAAGACTGACAAAGAACAGTGTCGGTATAATGTTGCGATTCCTCTCATTTGATTTCATTCCTTTCTTCTAATTTACTGCTCACCTGCTGATAAAATTGACGGAGCGCACCTCAAACAACAGCTGAAGCGTGAAAAAAAGAAGTAGAGAGAGAGGGAGAATCGGAATAAATTTTCATATTATGCCAGCCTATGTTTCAGTCGTGGGTCAGGCCTGTGAGCCGGAAACTAATACCTGCATCCGTATTTAAGTCCTTACTCTAAAGCAGCTCGTAAGAGCAGATGCCTGCCTTTTAGCAATTTATGTCCTCTTAAGCCAGTGATATTGTCGGACGTATTAGCGAAGGTGGTCGGCCAATGGCAAACAGCAACGACGAAAGACGAAACGACGAAATCAGGCCAAGTTGTGTTCATCGAGAATACACGTTTACCATTCGCTAGTTGGTACATGGCATTTCAAACTAAAGCTCCCCGAACTAACGGAATAAGGAAGAGACATCTGCAGAGACAGAAACCCGTTGTCGCTTTTAGCATGCTGCACAGTTTTAGCGATCACGACAGCGTGATGAACTCCAACAGACAGCGCGGTGCAACGAAAGGTGAAGAAGAGTCCCCCGTGGCTATACGGGTTGAAGAGCGCCGGTTTGTCTAATGGCGAGCTTCTTTCTCCAGTGGCTCGTATCGATGGCGCTACAATGGAGCGTGCCTAGGAAAAGAGCGAGGAGGCTGCAGAGGAAAGAAAACGACCGAGGGGCTCGCAAAGGAACGAGAACTAATCGAAAAGGGGGCGATAGATAGATAGATAGATAGATAGATAGATAGATAGATAGATAGATAGATAGATAGATAGATAGATAGATAGATAGATAGATAGATAGATAGATAGATAGATAGATAGATAGATAGATAGATAGATAGATAGATAGATAGATAGATACTATGACTATTTACGGCAAAGTGCCTTTTCTGCTGCTGCAGTATACGTGTCGTCGCACCCAATAACCCCCCGAGAAAGCAGCCTGTGCGTATAGGGTCACTTAGAACTCCTTGCCGAGCGAGTTGGCGCATGGCTATGTTACCAAGAGTTGCGCGTACAAAAGCACGGACACGGGAATAAAAAGCGTTTCTTTCTTTCCATTTACTTCGTTTTTTTATCGTGTGTTCGTCCTTTTATGCAGGCAACTTTTGCTAACACAGCGTATAGGGTCGCACGAGAGTTTCGGGCAGGATGAAGCACAGCGCGAACAGACGGGCTAGAGGCATACAAACAAGATCTGTGCATTTGCCCTGTCTGTCCAGTGCATCAATAGACTGCATCTGTCTGTTCTCTTGCGCTGCCATCGCTGTTCTCGGTGTTGAAACCGCGCTCGCATTTATACACACCGATGTAAGAAAAATTGCCTGGAACAACAAGAGAAAATGTTGTTGACCACACTGTTGTAGTCTAGCTCGATATTTACATTCAACACCACTATGCTCTAGCGGTAGGAGCGGAATGGGGCTAGTATAGCGATTAACATTTAGTATGGACTTTAACAACCCAAAGCAACGAAAGCGGCTATAAGCGATGCCGCCGGGGAGAGCTCCGGATTTGTTTCGACAACTTGGGATCCTCGAACACGTGCTCCAATCCTCAGAAAGGTAGCACTTTCGCATTCCACCCCCTATGTGAACGTGAACGCCGCGTTTGAGAATTCAAATCAGGAATTCTTGGTTAGCAGAACAATAAGGGACAATATTTAAACCTCTCATCCGCAAAGAAAGGAACACATACGTGCCTCGGTGCTCAGATACTGGCACAACTACAAAACACGAAGGCGAGTCCAACACTTCTCCATCCGCGATCGCACGAGATAGACTGTGCGAATGGCTTCGTGCGGCCTACCGCCGACAGGTCGGAAGGGGTGGAAGGGGGAGGGTTTGAGTGTTTGGGGGGAAAAATTGAACAAAGCGCCCGGGACAGAACTCGAAATCGAAATGGGAGTGGGAATGGGAAGCCAGGCTGGTTGGGGGGCTAGCTTGGGACCTATGGGGCGGCAACTATAGCATACCAGTGCGCCAGCCTGGTCTCTATATTCAAGTTTGCACTCCTTAATGACTTCTCCCACGCTTCTGGCGTGGGAGTGGTCTGCAAGAGCTCATCAGGGGGTGGGTTGTTGGAGCAACCCTATAATATCTGGTCTTGTCCTGCCTGTGGAAGCTAGGCCAAAGTAAATACATTTATGCTACCTCTAGTTTTTCGTAATTGCGGCCAGCGTTGTCGGGTTGAGTATGGAATGTGTTTGAGCCCTTGTCGACGTCGTTGCTTCGGCCCGGGTTAATGTGGGACAGAACTGGTTGTACAATGTGAGAGCCAAGCGGGCCGCCTGTTGAAGAGGCCGGTAGGGAGAAGCGTTGGCGGTTCCTGCGCCTTTTCACAGATGGCGCTCGGGCGAGCCGGCGCCGCTCGGGTCTCGGCTTGAGCTTCTCTCGACGCGGGCGAGACGTGGCTGATTGCGCCGGCGTGCAGTGATGGCCGCGACGCCGAAAGCGACGGCAGTGCCATCGGTGACGACGACAGTGGCTTCGGGGATGCCCCGGGACGCCCATGTGACGTACAGTGCGGGCGCAAAGTCGCAACACCCTTGCTGACCGTCGGCCGCGAGCGACCGAAGCCTTCGTCTCTCGAGTCGGGCTGCGGGAAAATACCGCCGGCCTCTGTCCCACACAAAAAGAAGGTGGATCCACCGAGGTTCGATCCGAGCGCACTACTGGGAAGCCGAACCTCTGCATCCGTCGTCGTAGTCTCTGCTCTCCCGCCTCCGGGGCAGTGATGGAGGAGTGGCGCAGAAATCGGTGAAGCTATAGCGACCTTGCTTTGTCGTCTTCGTCGTCGGTTCCCTCCCCGTGTCGGCGGTACCAATGGCACGGACGATAATGGGAGATTGAGGGCTCTTCCCGAATCTCGTACTTTGTGACTGACAGCGGCGTGGATAGGACGGCGCCGCCGCTGCATTGCCCTGCAACCGGAACGCGGCGGCCCGATATCTGATCGTGCGTTCTTTCTCGGCCCGCGTCGATCGTTTGTCAAAACCGGTGAGGGTCATCAGCGTGCCCTTTCCAGTATCCCGAGTGCCCACCCATAAAGCGATTGTGCTGTGCGGTCGCCGTAGGGCTGTACCGATGTTCGCTTGAGGTGTGAATGACGGAGTGTCTCGTGGGTCATCAGTGGTGTGTTGCCGGTGAAAATTGGTATTTTCCGCTGCCTTTAGCGGAATAAAGTAAGTTGGTGTTCGGCGAACTTTTCCAGCTGACATCGAAGAAATCACCGTCGTTTTCCCTATTGAACTGGATTTGTTTTGTGGCGGCAGACTGATCTAACATCTAGTCGTGAGTATCGTAAAGTCCTTGTCGTTAAGATTTAACTTGTCGGTTAACTCTATGGTCAAACAGTGATATATTTTATGTACTTGAGTTCGTGAGGTTTTGGCGTCGTCTTACCTGAAGAAACGTGTGATCCATCGTGAGTACTCTCGCACGAAGTGTGCGCTTGTTTATATTGAGAAATGCGCAAGTCGCGGTTGGCCTCACGGTAGGTGAAATATGATTGTATATCGGGGAATGAGTGACGATAATTGATTGTTATCGTTCAAGTATAGACACCGACTGGGCGAAGTTAGATTTGGACGCTCTCTTGACAGTCGGGTAAATCGTGCAACCCTATTAGATGGCGCGATAATTGGTGGGCATGTTTGAAGCCAATTAAGATAATTCCAGCGTGTCACTCCCGTTTCTTGAATGGTTTTCTCATGTTCATTTCAATTTCGCTCTGGGGCGTTCTTTATTTGCTTGTTTGTTGCCCTCTTTCGATAATCTTGATGCGTTGACACTTGGTAATGTAATTAAGCGAGAAAGCTGTATATCTTTTTCGAGACCCTGGTGTGCTTATCTTTCGTTGCGCTATCACGACCACCGTAAATATACATAAGAAATTGCCACCATGACGCATTTTATGATATGGAGAGATCTTGAATTTCTATCACAGGGCACAGAGCCCGAATATAACGAGCTATGTTAGAGCAAATTATACTCTGCACCGAACGTGCGAGACATACTACTCAATAGTCATGTATAAAGGATGTACACTTAACGAACGCATCAAAGTAGTTTGTTCAAATTCGTTGTAGTCGAGTTAAGGTATGCCAAATTACCTGATATTTCAAGTTATTTTCAGCGCACAATCCCTTTCGATATAACCGGGTTTGCCTTACCCACTGTAGAGTCGCCATACAATCTGAAAGACAGACACGAAAGGCGGCTCATAGGCGAAGTCACCCAGAACAGAAAGTTATGCTTGCTACCCTACGCTGGTAGTATTGTTGAGGGGGCGGGGGTGATGGAGGGAGTGAAGAGAAGAAAATAGAGAGAAATATGCCGCGCGCACACCCGCGATCTCATCGGTCAACACAAGTTGGCCACTCTCTTTAGGTGGAATAGATCTGCACGAAAAGTTTTAATAAAGTGGACTGCAAGGTTGCTGTTGGCTCAACGGCTTCCACGTAGTAGCATCCAAACCGAGTGAACCTGTGTTAGAATCACGAGGTCACAAGGAGAGCTACCAGGCTCCATTTCCCAGAGCGCCTGGCCAATAAGCTCGCTCCGACTCCACAAGCTATCGCCGTCGACATCGCACACACGATAGATGCACACACTGCTGCGTGTTTGAAACCCAGATGCGGCGCGCTGAACGGAGGATACTTCCCTGTAAGCTTTTCTCTGGGTCGGCTTGATGCGCCGAGAGTACTTCGAGGTCAACCTCACCATGTTCTACTTGACCGGAGAAAAAAAATTAAGAGAAATCTCTACAAGCGCGCCAAAGTGAATGTTTGAAACAACATGTTCTATCTGAAGCACTAATGGACCGTTCTTAACAGAGTGAATGAAGCTGGTTTTTCAAGAATACATCATTGTCAAATTATACTTTCCACCAACGCCACAATACTACTACTACCACTAATAGTAATATTGATAACAATAACTATAATTGATTCCGATATCCTCGGATAGGAACCTACAATTACACCTGCGTGCGAAGATAACTGTGCAGAGTGCAGGTGCAGCATCAGGTTCCTGTAATCGAAGTTTCCCGTTCGACTTCCCGTACAAAACACTACGTTTTTCTCGCTCGTAGCTGCGCACTCAACTTTCTATACCCTCCTTTCGAAAAAGAAAACTTCAAGAGCTAGTGCGGTTATATTATAGTGCAGTTAAGCTACGTCTACTGAAAACACACCTCCGGGAGAAGGAATCGAATCGAATTATGGGGTGTTACCTGCCAAAGCCACGATTTGATCATGAGGCACACCGTAGGAGGGGGACACCAAAATAATTTTGACTTCCAGGTTATCTTTAGCGTGCCCCTAATGCACGGGACATCGGCGTTTTTGCATTTCGCTCCCATCTACATGCGGCCACCGCGGCTGCGATTCGATCCCCCGACCTCGTGCTTAGCAGCGCCACACCATAGCCGTTCAGTTACAGGGGCGGGTCCGGGAGAGCGAGATTCAGGTCACGACGTCTCTCATGAATTCCGCCAATAATGTGGTCGCAACACGCCGTTAAAGGGCTAATTATGTCGGCAGTTCATATTTCTGCGCGTGGAATACGGTAGGAAAAAGTAAATGAGTCAACGCGAAAACAACGCACAGCAGGCGCACTAATACCAGTTTTATTAATCTGTTCAGTGCGCATCTCGGGAAACGACTCATTGCGTAACACGCCGCTTAACAGCTTTCAACAGGGATTACTTCCCTCGCTGCACCTTATAGCGTACTGCCCGCATCGCCGTTAGGTGCGAGGTCAAGCAATTTCGGCGGGCAAAAGTCGCCGAAAATCTTCCACAGATTACGTGGGCGCACTTTTCGAGAGAAGCGAGCGCAGTTAGGAAAAGCTGTTTCCCTTATGGCGCAGCGTTTAGGAACGCAGCGATAGAGCGGAGGAATCGTGCAAGGTTTATGACCAGGTGCCAACGAGACATTTGGGACCGGCCGCACGGACGCACTGCGCTAAATTTCGCGCCATCTCAGGACGATCTAAGCAGTGCGTCATTTCACTGTCCTCAGCGCTTGAAAACTGTCTTCGCAATCACAATCTTCATACATTTTTTATTAATGCGCAACGAAACTAGCAACGTGTGAGGCCACACGACACACACACACACACACACACACACACACACACACACACACACACACACACACACACACACACACACACACACACACACACACACACACACACACACACATATATATATATATATATATATATATATATATATATATATATATATATATATATATATATATATATATATATATATACTGCAGCGCTTGCAATGGATCCGGATGGCTTAAGTCAGAGCTGCGTATGCGCTGCTTTACTGTGTCCTGTGTTATCACGGCGTGCGATTTGTGTTTCTAAACCTGCCACATTAAGACCCATTTTTCAACTCTCCTGCTGATTATTGTTATAATTAAGTTCATAGCTGTACAAACTACGCTCCGAGAGATACCCAACTACTTTCATCTTGCCTGCACCGAGCCTTGTATTTGAAGATATGTCATCCTTCCCACCTCATTCAATAATTCCCTGCCCTCGGCTAAGCTTATCTTTATTGTCAAACAACCGGTTATCTCTCCAACGAAATTATATTTTTTCGTTTCAACGTGAACCTTACTATCACCTGTCTACGTTTGACTTATAATCAGTGCTTCTGGTTTTTATGCGTTTATGTGATGCCTGCTTTTTTTTTTTCCTCCGTCGTTCATAACGTTCCGACAAAGCGAAATAGCCCTAAGTTTGAAACAAAAGAGTTTATTTGAGGTTGTAGACTATCACAAGCCCGGAAGCCTCTACGCCAAATGTCAACATCTGGGTTTTAAAAAATAACCGTGAAAAGAGGTTAAACGCAAAAGTAATATTACGTTATGATGAAATCAAATAGCTCCAAGTTTTCTTTCTATCCAGAAGGAAGGTTGCACTGAAAAAAATTAATGCTGGAGAAATCTACTCTTGCTGATTTTCGTTTTTGGGGTAATAACGTAACCGCTAGCCTACCACTCATGACTTCAGGGCGATCGAAACCAAACTTCTAAAAAGCCCGGCCTGCGTTAAATTTAGGGGATATTTCTTTTCTTCCCTCACTGCGCCAGTAGCAAATAAATGTGTGGCCTCCGTCACAGCTTGCCTTGGTTTTTTTGCGACGCACTATGCACCAGAACGCGAAACACGTTTTGTCTGCGTGCGTGCGTGCGTGCGTGTGTGTGTGTGTGTGTGTGTGTGTGTGTGTGTGTGTGTGTGTGTGTGTGTGTGTGTGTGTGTGTGTGTGTGTGTGTGTGTGTGTGTGTGTGTGTGTGTGTGTGTGTGCGTGCGTGCGTGCGTGCGTGCGTGCGTGCGTGCGTGCGTGCGTGCGTGCGTGCGCGCTTTTCAGACGAAGGAGAAACAACAGTTTCAGAAAACTAAGTTTAACGACTTTGAAATAGATAATAATTGCCGGCGACGCCGTGACGAATAATAAACAGAAGCCGTGACAAGCCTATTTCACGAAAGCGGGACGCAGTGAAACCGAAATTGAACCAAATTACACGTAAAAATGACGAAATAAGACAACGCTGACCTTCTTCGTAGGGACAGCTAATATGCAAGAACACTGCTTCCCATTCAACCGTGTCTGAGCGCCTTAGTTACCGCAAAAGCATGAACATATCCGAAATGTATAAAAAAAGTTAAGCAGAATGGCTTGGTAGAGTTTTGCAAACTATTAAGTGCCCGGAAACCTGCGTCAAATCGGAGTAAAAGGTACACAAAATAAGAAATGAGGCCATAAAATTCTGCGTACAAGTGTTCATGAAAGTACGTCTGTGCTTTGCACAGAGCACTGAATTGCGCAAACGTACTTTAAACTGAAGGAATAAAGCCAGTCAAGAGGCGTATGTTGATAAATACACTTTTGTTCTTTGGCATGATTTAGGAGCAACCTTGCACAACAGCGGTCTAACTTCACGTCATTTAAAGATGCATTGCTCGTCGAATGTGATGCCTCCGCGTTTCTATGGTCTGACTGCGACAGCTCTTGTCACGTGGGTTTCTTAGCTGATATTCTTAGCGTGTCAACAACCAAGTGTTGTAAGTTGTCAGATGACTTGATGTTGGATTCATGAAGGGATTGTAGGTCTATTTCTTAAGTTCATTCAGCCTTCACTTCAATTTTCCTACAAAAGCGAGGGCTTGGACGCGCGGTCTCAAATTTCCTTGCTCGTTTCGACGGTCGTCGGCCCGACGCTTCTTCTCGCTGTGTTACCTAACTCGCACCATTGCACTTCTTGAAGTTGACGCCGCGCTTTATCCATGACGTGTTGCCGAGAAACGCCGCTAACCCGGTGGCATCCTGTGGAATCGAAATCAGAAATCGAAACTGAAACTGTGAGGTTTATCTTACCTCCCACGTGATCAACTGAGTATCAACTGAGTATCAACTGATCAACTGAGATCAACCGAGGCAGTTCCCCGCGCTGCTAATTACGCACTCCGTGCAGAGACGCGAAGTACAGCTGCATGTAATCACGGTTCCACCGGTAGAGGGTTCGCAATATGCACCCACGTGATTAGTTCTGATTTCAGAGAGTGCGCCGGGGAGCCGAGAAAGATGCACAGAAGCGTACCGACGCATTTAGTCTATTTGTATTGGCAGGAAAAAGTCGGTCATTGTCAGGGCTTGTTTGCCTGCAAATGCGGAGTGGTGGAAAAGAGAGAGAGAGAGAGGGGGAGGGGGCAGAGAAGGTATATAGAGAGGAAAAGGAGCATATCTTTTGACTGCTGCTCCACACTGGGGTATGGGGGAAGGGGAAAACAGGAAAGTAGATAAGGATGAGGAGTGATGATGGAACATTACCATGCGTGGAATCACCTGCAGTATGATCAGTACAACTTGATCGGTGTTCTGGACAAGTGCGCAAAGACGGCCAGAATATATGCGTGTACATAGACCAATACATACATATATGACTCTAAGTGTCTGCACATACCTGCATAAAAGCGTGTACATACATAGGCTATCTAAATGCATCATATAGCTACGAATCGTAAAGCTCATAACAATCAATGGCGCACATAATGTTAATCCACAGCTGCTTGTCCAGACCGGCATCACTCAAAAAGCCTAAAACTAGTGGTCTTAGGCATAAGAGTGGCGCCGCGCTACATCTGCAGATGACAGCGCACGGCAACAACTTCAAGAAATAATAAACGAAACGAAAATAAGAAGTTCGAACGAAAGTAGTGTCTTGTTCGCGTCGAGCGAGCCTGGTTTTAAATCCTCAAGCTAGCCATTTTGCTATAGCGTGGCCCTTTACGAGACCGTTTGATGGCTGCGTGTAGCGGGACTGGATAAATTCAGAAGAGAAAATGGGTACGTAGAAAAAAAAAAGTTCTGGCACGGGTACTCTGGAGCTAAGCGCTATCTTTAAAGGCGATGCTGGCTGTTTCCGAGCTGTTGTGACGTGGCGCAGCAGGGTATAAAATATATGGTCCCCGAAGAATAGTGTCGTCGCAAACAATAACGGTTTTATGGCAAGTGTGCGCTCCGGAGTTTGCCAGTATCTTTCGAGGTACTCTCTTTTTCTCGCTAAATGCGTGCACTTTTGTTGAAGGTGCGCTGCTTAAGAAAGCTTCCTCTCAAAATTTCGCAAGGCTTCTTGAACACACCGTGATTATCTTGCTCCAGTACCTTCTAGTCTGTGCGTTTTGAAATATATTTAGGCATTCTTCTGCAGAGACTCGTTAACATCGCAAAGGCATTTTTGTCTTTCTTTTTAGACATCGTTGTTTCCGTGCATACTTTAGCGACTATTGGTAACGCTTGACAAAATGTGGAAGGAGAAAAGTACATTCTATACCACAAAGAAAGTGAAGGCAAACTTCCCATTGCCGATGGGGAACGATCCCACAACCTTAGCATGCTAAGTTTGTGGGATCGTTACCCAACTGCGGCAAGTTGCTTTTTAAACCACCTTAATTTCCATTAATTTATCGTCTCTTTGTTTCATTTATTAGGCACAAGTAATTTCCGCTATGTTGTCCTTGCTGTCAGTGTTTGTTGGCTTCTTATATGACTGATCAATAACGGGTCCCTTGGTTAACCCCCTTTCTTCTCGTTTATGTTGGAGAATGGAAGCTTTAGGGAAGCAGGTAATTAAATGATACGCAAATAAATGTGATGCGTACAACTGTGTTTCTTTTTCGTGCTATGCATTGTTTACCTTTATGCACTGTAGCGTTCACGAACTATGCCGAAATGTAAACAACAGTTCATGCGAATGCGCACCTAGACGTCGACGCAGAGAACACACGAGCACGCAGGCGGTGTATGATGCCTGTCGGGGGACTAATGGGGATGACAGGTGCATGCGCCCCTGGAGAGAGGCGACGCGCATATAAATACATTTTAATAATTCTGATCCGAAACAGTGTGGCGGTTCTTTGCCAATGTCATCCGATGTCGCGCTTCGTCATTTGTCCGAGTGACGCTCCGCCCGCGCTATCAGCGGGGTCAGTCGACCGTGAGCGTTGGATAATAAAAGTCATATAGAATAAGGCGGAAGGAAACCACCACATTATGCAAGCCCTGCATACCTCCTGTCACATTGGCAGACACCCGATATCGGAGGATTGGTCAAAATCCTCCGATACCGGAGGATTTTGACCAATCACCACTCCTCGGACGACACCGCGGAGTGGTGCAAAATCGAAGAAAGCGGCGCTCTAAAAATACTCACGAAATACGGCTCAGGACCGGAAGCGGCGTACTGAGTGTGAATGTGCGGTACAGAAGTAAGCAATTATTCTGTGCGATTTTATTAGGCCTCTCGAACCTAAATGACCAGTTTACGCTATGGTCGTCGCTGGCTTGCCGACAAAGGACCTGGCGTTGCCCACTGTGTACAGGAGGAAGGCGTGGCGATAATAAAAGGGAAAGATCAATAATACAAGAGCAACACGAGGGACTTCCGCAGCCGACGTGGCGTGTGTGCTTTCGCTCACCGTAATCTTCTAAATTTTGGATAAGGACTCAGTCGGCTATTAACAATAATGAGAAATGGCAGAGAAGTCAACTGGTTCATAAGACGGTGAACCTTGGGAAAAGTATGCACAGTTAAGCAACGTGCTCAAATGGTAATCTAGAAAGGAGGCAAACTTTCCGCTACTACGTGTCAATATATAGGAGAGAAAGTAGATAAGTAAGAGAGAGAAAGAGCAAATGATAAGGGAAAGGTAGGGAGGTTAACCAGGACTGAGCCCGGTTGGCTACCCTACACTGGGGGAAGGGAAAAGGGGACGGAAAGATTAAGCGAAGAAGAGAAAGTCTACTGGGGATATCGTTCGGTAAGAAACAACAAGAAGAACAACAAAAGACGTTACAAGTTACCATCCATAGAGCACCATTGCCTTATGAAGATCTAGTAGTTAGGTCAACAACTTGCCTAAATAATCCACAAACAGATATAGAAACAATTCGCAGCAGCAGTACGTTCAAGAGAATTATGAGCTGATCTAGAACATGTATAGACCTGAACTAAACGGGAAATCAAGCTATAGCCACACGGAATGAAGGTGGGCAGCTAAGTGTCCTCATTATTTCACACTCAATTTCCTTTGTTTGTCAAAACAACGGAGAGTCAGCGTATGGGCGATTGACTCACCCCAACTTCCTCTCCTGTATTGGAAGGTTACCATGTATTACCATGTGTCAACAGATTAGCAATATAAGCGTGATAAGAAATTTGAGAGTGCAGGCGAGACAGACGATTAGCAAGGCTCTTTCACGGAACTTACGTTTTCCACGGTGCTTTGCGTAGGCAAATTGTCTGTATTGCTTTTCACAAGGCCACCATGCATGACCTTGTGAGGCGTTGTGTTGCACATGCTTAGGAAGAGATTGCGACCAAACTGGTTGGCTGACCACCCTATAAAAGGTATTCAATCTGTACGTTCCGGCTCAACGTATGCCTAAAAGACAGTCATGAGTGAAGTAGGAGCATTGCGTGATATCTCGCTCGTGCAACCTGTCTAAAATAGGATGGGTTCATAATAAGTAGGCTCTTGCCAGTGAACCTTTAGAACGTAAGTGAAACACTCTGGAGTCAAACGTCCTGAAGCAACACACGGCCTGTGAGAAACGCCACAACAACGAGCTTCGTAGTAATTCAGACCAGCTGGGATGTTTTAAAGTGCACCTGAATCAAAGTACACAAGCGTTTTTTGCATTTCACGCTCCTCGCAATGCGGCTGCCGTGGCCGGGAACTGAACCCGCGACCTCATGCTCAACAGCACAACGCCGGAGCCGCCTTGGCGGCTAAATAAAAAAAAAAATTCATCACATTCGTCTGTTCTGTCCTGCTATAACAGGACTGCTGTCGAGAGATTGAGGTGAAGAGTACCTCGGCTACCCAATTTCTCTATGTTATGCTACAAAAATAAATGAATGAATGATAATGCTAAATCACCTTGATAATGTACAAAAGAACGGTCAACAGGGTGCCGTTATTTCAAAACATTGTCTCAAGTTTATATTCATCTTTCTGACGATTTTCACCAAGAATGCTAAACTGCATATCAATCCAAATCAATCAATCAATCAATCAATCAATCAATCAATCAATCAATCAATCAATCAATCAATCAATCAATCAATCAATCAATCAATGATTCTTTTCTCTCACGCACGTTCTGAAGTGGATTAGGGAGCAAACATTATTTGAACGATAGATGGATGGATTTAGCTCGGTGGTCTGGTGTAGATGTTAGAAGCACGTGCCTCGTACTACTCCATAGCCCTTAAGAGTATGCATTGATCAAAGTGCTATTATTTGGACGACTGATGAGGTGATAGCCCCGAGATTTCTTCTTTTTCGAGGGAGACGATTTCGTATGTGAGTTCGTCCTCTTTGGTTTCCACCTGTTCTTTTTTTTTCTTGGATGCGCGAACCCTCTCCATTGTTGTGACACTTCGTGTTTTTGGTTAGGTAACTGGAGAGTCAGGTACCTTTTAGCCATTTGCCAATCTTATTCCGTGTCACGCTGGCTTGATTTCACCTCGACCAAGGCGCAAGCAGAACACGTACGACAGACGCCTCTAATCACCTTACCCCAAAGCTTTCCAGCATGGCGACATCCGTGACAGCTACGCGCGCCGCAAGTAATAGGCTGAAACGACCCTCGTGGATCAGCCACCTACCTCCTTGTATCAGGGAATGTCGCAGGAAAGACGTTGTTCCTGTGTTGCCAGAAATAGCGCGCAAATAAAGCAGCAAACACGCGTAGAGGAGCAACAAGGAGTGCTTGGCGTAACCGACTGTGTTGGTTCGCTGTAGGTTTCTGCCATTGCTTCCAGGCAAGTGGGAGGTTATTCCGTTAAAACAAAAATGAACTTTTTTCAATTGTGTCCTGTCACGGGGCACAAGCAATCCAAAAATAGGTAATGTGGTTGTGAGGCCTACCTTAAGGTACTGCCCAGTACACAGCAAACAACGGAAGCTATACTCTGGTTAACTTCTCTGCGTTTGCTTTCCTTGTCGATATAATACACGCATGTGATGGGCAAGTGAATAAGGAGGCCGGACTAGGAATGTCGGAGGAGGCAATGTTTCCACAAGGAGACTAGTCTTCCTCAGGGTCTTTGTCGTCATGACAAGTCCTTTTGTTGGAACGTTGGCTTCACTGATATTCTTCACCCGACGGATCTTAACCACTTCACGCTTCGGTCTTCCTGCGAACTTTTGTCTTGTTGTGACGGTCAAGTAATGCATCGCACACTTTCGCTTGAGCCTACCAGATGATACAGTTTACAAAAGTCTGAAATCTGTCAGTGGCGCAGAGTCACGGAGTTGCAGATGTTGTGCTAATTTTTTTTTAATTCACCAATTTTCGACATTTCTTGTAGACATCTTGAGTCACAATTTCGTTTCCTAGAATCACTAGAGTTTAGCTTTTTTCTCTCAAGTGTGAGAAACTTTATTAAACAGCCCCGGTGCTTGCACAGTGAGAGTATTTCTGTGTGTAACATCCATTTTAAGTTTCAAATTTTAAGCTCATTAGCATCAATGCACACAGAATGCGTAGATCAAATAGGATACGTTTTCAGAAAAAAACACAAAAGCAGAAATAGTGAGTGGGCCTCCTAACAGAATTGGATAAAACAAAATTTGCAGTACATACAGCTATGAAATGAAGCTAGCAAAAGAAACGATTATTGCAAATTGCAAGCAGTAGAGGTAAATTGTGCCTCACACCGATATAAAGCTTAGTCTTAAGAGGAAGCTTTAGTTCGGGGCTAACTCCGACGCGGCCTATTCAAATGCATGTAAAACGCAAATACACTCTTCTGAGATAACCGCTGTACTGATTTCAATGAAATTTTATTGCATCTCAGAGAAAAAGCTGAATGAATTCTAGTGACTGCTGGAAGCGGAACTTCGATTTAAGGCCTGAATTTTATGAAAAGGCTTTGCAAAAATTGGAAAGCTCCAAGAAAATAGACGCACGAAGTTCATAAATTAATAGCTCTGCATCAAGGACAGATACCGCGGTTCTGTAAACGGCATCCACTAGATCATTCAAAGCGGACAAATTCGATGTGTGAATTTATATCTTATCTGAATTTGTTACGTTGTGTAGAAGGGTTCCGCAAAAGGTGTACTTCCATAATACTGAATTTTTTTTTAGATTCATGTGTAGCATATTAATTTTGTCCGCTTTAGATGTATTATCAGATGCAATTCACAGAATTTTGATACTATTTTTCTTTGTTGAGTTAGAGTGTTGTAAACTTGATATTTTCGTTTTCTGAAATTTTTCGCCTTTTTGCCAATTTTTAATAAAAAACTGACAGTCTAAATAAAATATTTAAAACCAATAGTCACTACATTTTAAGCTTTTCTTTTAAATACCACAAATTTCGTCAATTTTGGTGAAGTGGTTGCCGAGAAAAACGAATTCTCCTTTTAAATTTTTTTAGATAAGTTCAGCCGAGCTAAAGCTTAGTCTTAACACGAACTCCGATTCCTCTATTCAAGTACATCTAAAACGCAGAAATGTTCTCCCTAGACAACCAGTCAACCAATTTAAAGAAGCTCTCTTGCATTCGACAAAGATATCTAAATCGTCCCGATAACTAGAGTTTAGATATGAAGCCCAACATATTTTGCAGAAATAGCCAAAAAAATTTGCTTCCAAACACTAACGCTGCAACAAGATCATCACACTTCTGCACACTGCACCTGCTAGCGCATCTAACGCGGAAAAATTGTGAGGCCAGCTTGGGTAAAACGGCTTCTTCGACGACCACGTTCCTTAGCCATCTGTACCCACCATTATGGAGGAGCGCTTCCAACCCTCACTCTAGAGCAAAGAGCTGGACACAGGTTTTTCAAATACCCGTTTGTTCTTCCTCTCTCCCGGCTTCTTGCAGCTCGGTGGCGTGAGCTCTGGCTCTCACGAATCCGTACTGTATTATCGTAAGTCACCGCTAGCCGAAATCGCGAAGTCGTACAAACACCCGACATGCAATCCGTTTCTGGAGCCAGAGGCGGTTTGGCGAGGTGAAATTATTCTCGAGATTCGCACAAAGGGTAGGTAATTAATCTAGGTGCGCGCGTGCAGGGCAGGTCGGAAAGGCAGGGTAGTGCAAATGCGAAGAGATGGATGGAGTCTGCTGTGGTTTCAGCACCAGGAGGCGTAATTACGTCTTTATTCTGTCGGCGCCTTATGGTCCTGGCGGTTTCTTTATAAGCTCGGCTAATTAGAAAAATAGAAAGCGAGCGGGAAGAGCAGGTGCAGTATCTTGATTTGGTTTGCTGCGAAAGTCCGAAAAGGTGGGATATTAAACTGCTTGACGGGGCTGCCGAGGCACTTGGGCAGGAAGCAGCGCAGCACTGCATCGTCAGAAAAAAAAAAGAGACGAAAAGGCAAAAGGCAACGTTATTTATCATCCTGCTTTTTAAATAAAATTGTAATAATTTGTTGTTGTAGTGAGACCTAGTGAACTTCATTAATATATTGAAATAATGAACTTAATGCAATTAACAGGCAGCATATTGGAAACTAAAAACTTCACCAGCAAGCGAAAAAAGAAAGGTAGTTCGATTTTGTGCGTGCCGTATCGGGGTTGTGCGAGTTGTATGGCCTTTGTGTAAATACTGGCCGGCAATAGTTCTTTTCAGGATGTTCCCTTCAACTAGTACACCGTTAAGGTGCTCAAAGTCTGCGACTCACTAATTTTCAACCCCCCCCCCCCCCTCCGAATGCAGCAAACATCTGATTCAGCAACTGTAAGAAATGGGTCACAACTGCTGAAGTGGACGGAGCCATTGCTCGAGGAGACAGAGTTGAGGCAGAGCTAAATATCGGCGAAATATTGTACTTACTATTTACTATTTCAATCAGTCAATCAATCAATTTATCAGCGCGGCTAGGTAGACGTTAGCGTCAAAGGCACCCGTAGAAGTTGTAGACCTTATGGGTAGTGAAGTAGCCACTTCGTTGCCTTTTTTTTCGGGCTCTCACAAAATGCTAATGAGGTACTGAATCTGATTGATCCATGGAGTTGAACGCCTCAAAGCTTCCCAAAGAAATCTGGGAGACACCATATACAGTGGAGGGCTTCGGATTAATTTTTACCGCCTGGTGTCCTTGTGTGAACATCCCAATAACTGTACATGTATGTGTTCCTCCACCGCAGAAATGTGACAAATGCCACTGAAAGTGCAGTGTTCGATCTTGTGCTTAGCAGCAGAACATAGCAGTCACTGATCAGGCTGCATTGCGACGTGCGCTCTTGTACAAGGTCTGGAATACACAGGGCCCTTTGAAGTGTGTGTTGAAAATTTCGTTTTTTTAGAGCGCAGCTCTTAGGCTCCTGTTTCTGCGGTTACCGTCGGCGTCCCTCGGCGGCGTCCCTCGGCGGCGTCCCTCGGCGGCGTCCCTCGGCGGCGTCCCTCGGCGTCGTCCCTCGGCGTAATCGAGCGAACGAGCACAGCGAAGGGTGAAAGATGGCGATAGCGAAGAGAGTGCGAGGAGGAAAACGGAGGAGCAGAGAGCAGCGAAACCATAGTGCCGCGCAAGACGGGCTCTGTGGCGATGAACACTGCTAAATGGCACCAGACTAGCTCGCCGCCGTGTGTCGAGGCAGTTGCGCCACACTTCGCTCATGCTGAATACGCCGGTTCTCGTTCGATCCGTTTGCAACGTGCCGCACGAGACAGCTTGTCCGTGCCAGCTTATATATAGCGAAATCTGGCGCCTTTCTGGCAAAACGGGGCACTCACTGAACTAAAAAAGAAAATGAAAACACCCATAGACCAGGGCTCAAATTTAGCATTAGGGAGTATCGTCGTAGTCAGTAAATTTTTCTCTTTCGCGCTCTTTCCTTTACAATAAGAGCCCTTTCGAATGCATTAATCGAAACTAGAAAACCGGGAATCATAGTTTAGTATATAGTCACCGTAGTCAGTATATATGTATCGAGGCTGCGACGTTGTGCTTAGAAAAGTAATGTCACAACACCCAAGTCAACTTGGCTGGTTATCTCAATTGATTGGTGTCCAGTTTTACGCGGTGGCTGTATTAGCGCGAACGGCCTTCTTCACCAGGGCCGAGGGTGCTTTATGTATTTTCCGACACCATACCAGTATACATGTATGTGAACGAGAGAATTAGGGAAACTGAGGGGCTGCATTTTCCGTAATTATGACCGCATAAAGCGAAACAATGAAACCAAGGAAAGCATTGGAGAAATTAGCTGTGGTTGACATTTATATTTTCAAAATGCCAAGATCCCCAATGCTAGCGCTGCTATATATAGTGTCGCTAGCATCGGGGATATTATCTGTTGTTGAAATCGACATTGTGCTCTGACGAAGGCTGGTCCACCAGTCGAAAACGGTAAGTAAAGAAGACTTCCAGAAAGTTCGTCGTCTCTTTCCTGCATATATATATATATATATATATATATATATATATATATATATATATATATATATATATATATATATATATATATATATGCCAAGATCTGCGCAGCCGCTCACGGCCGCTATTCGCAAGTTATGCCATTGCCAGTTCGGCTCTCGCATATGAGCAAATAACGAGAGTGCCTTACAAGCCGGGCTCAACTACGGTTGCGCTACTAAAACAAAAAAGCCCCGGCCGCGCCTTACGCAGGCAGTCCGTGTTATGGCATGTTTTTCAGAGCCTGCACGGAGAAGGCGACGCCGCTAGCGAAACACGGATGCGCCATCACAGCACGTGCGTTTTCTGGCCGCACTACGTGGAACGCGCATCCTGTTCTCGGCGTCATCTTTTTTTCTTTCGAAGCGCGTGTTTCATTCTTTACGCAGCCATGCGCGCTGGAGCGCAGCTAGCGCCTGCTTGATATGCATCGTCCTAGCCGAAGTAGCCCTGGCAAAGCGCACACCGAGTGTCGTAAGGCTATTTGTTTTCTTACGTCCCTTCGCATTTTGTTTGCCTACTTTTGTCTACTCGTTGTGAGAGACCGCGTAGGGGGTAAGGAAGGCGAGAATACGTGGGCCCTTTATATGCCAACCTCGCGTCAGCTCCGGTGCCCAGCGTTTTTAACGTCTTTGCCTTTATTCGAAGCCACCGCGCATACGTGCGTTCGAGGATCCGGTCTACTGTGGTGTTAAGGTTTCTTCTTTTGTTTGTTCGACCCCTGTTATGTGTGTCGTTTGCGTTTTCGCTTCGCACTCCTTACATTTCTTGGTGAAAATGACTAGCACGTGGTGGCTCCACGCCATCCCTTCCTTACTGGCACTGCAAGCTGAAAGGCCCCTGACAGTGCCATGCAGCGTTCTGAGAGCTGCAGAAACGTGCCGCGGAGCTTACCGCAGCTAGCCTCGTATTGTAATGGCCGGTGTTTACTAAGCGACTCGCATTTTGAAGTGCACTCAATATTTCGTTGATTATAAACGGAATAAATCGTCAATGTTGCCGAGAGGCGGAGTGCTAGGTTTTCTAGATGACTGTATTTGTAGATCGTTCTAACAATGAAATTCTGAATCGAACTATCCAGACGCCGCCGCTGCGTCTCTTAAGATGTTGTCTGCTTGCTGGTGTTGGAGCTCATAGCAGACGGCTTTGTAGAGGATCTGTGTGTTCTAGGACGTAAAGTTTCGTACTAAGCTGGAAATTGAAATTCGGACTCTACCGCCGGGCGTTCGCAATAATTTTGCCGGCTAATACAACACGCTTTCTCGAACATCATAGAAATAAACAAGACTGCACGTATTTATTTCAAGGTTACCCATGTGGCTCCGAGCTACTGTGCACTGACCTAAATTAGATTTCTTGTTGTGGTAACCTAACCTAACGTACAGTGATCTTAAGGCAAATAAATATCAAACAATGTACTTTAACAATTGAAGCCGAGCCTCCCTATTACGAAATAAAATCTAACTCGGAAAATTAAAGATGTTCTAAGTAAATTTCATGATGAGAAAAGATGTGAAGTTCCCAGCTTGGAACACGACTGTACCGTTAAGAAAAATGCGATAAACCGAGATATCTGCTTAAGACAGGACAAATTGTAGAAGAATTCGCAACTGAGTCAAAGTTTCCAAGCTACGTAGTTTACCAGAGAGCCCGATTATTTCCGCGGTCTTAGTGTGCAATGATAGGCCCCGCAAAAACAAAGTGTACCATTACGCAAGCTTGCCATATTTGCCGAGAAACGCTTCCCTTTACCAACACTGTCCGCTTTATGTGATATAACTGCGTATGCTCAGGGAGAGCGGCATTATCGTGAAAAGGCCGCTGCGTCATCAAATACCGAGACTAAGCGTGTAGAGCGCATGCAGCTGGCGATTTTAGAGGCCCCGGAATGTGCTCGCGCATACATGAAGTGCATCGAGAAGCTGCGTACGTGATCTAGTTCACATTTATGGCGCCTCTGCCTAATTTAGCCTGCGTTGAGTCTTATTTTTGTTTTTCTCAATTTTGCGAGAGTTCTTTTTTTTTTCTATGCGTTCTGCTCGGCTAAGGGGAGTGATATAGCAATTCTGCGGCCTATTTCTGTGATATAATGCGAATTTTGTGGAAATGTGCACTACGCAAATTGCATATCAGGAACATATTTTTTTAAATATCTGAAGCCCCCACGCAACACCCAAAATAGCTAAGGAGTCCTATATTTGCTGAATTGTTATAAGGTGATTTCTGCAGTAAATTCTGATTGATTGATTGATTGATTGATTGATTGATTGATTGATTGATTGATTGATTGATTGATTGATTGATTGATTGATTGATTGATTGATTGATTGATTACGTGAGTGAGTGATTCATAGTCTGATTCATTCATTCTTTGCTTGATCATTTCAGAAGAAGTGCAGTCCCTCATGCTGCCAAACATTCGTGACTGAATGTTTGGCCAACACTGAGTACATTGGATGTGGTGAGATTACCGTGAAACACAGAACAAAGCTGTCGGGTTTGATTTAAAAAAAATAATTTACAGAACTTGGCATTTCCACTTGCCCATTGTATGGATGACTATTCAGCGCCCTTTATCGTACTGTGTTCGGACTTTCCTTCGGACCGCTAATCAAAGTTGTAGGAAGGCGCTAAATTTATATTGTGTCATAGTGCTTTGCAGGTATCTTGAAATGTAAGCATAAAACAAAAATAGCTGAAATGCTTGTTTTTTGCGCGAATAGTGTACTTTTATAATTGTCTGAGTGCAGAAAATGTTATCTGCTTAGAGGATAGATCTTTTTTTCTCCTGTAACACTTCTAAATGCCCAAATCAAGGGTCATTATGCGACCCTAACAGTACTTCTTCACAGTTGTCTTTTGATTCCGGCGTTAATAAGGAATTCTACTGTTCTTCATCGGTTGCGACATGACAACTTGAGTCCCTAAATCCTAAAATACACCCCAGGTTCTAGGACGGTAGCGGTAATTTACGCTTTTAATTCTCGACTATGGGATACGTGTTGTAATTGTAGAATAAAGTAAGCCAGTAGGCATAGTTCTTTTGCGATAAATTATGAAAGTTGCACATGTTTAGGGAACTACGGATTCTGCGTGCACTCTGGAATGCATTGCTCTTCCTGCGGCAACTGCGCCATGGCCGAAATTTACTAACAGTGAGAGCAATGCATATCGGTGGAGATTTCGCGTTCTTTTGTTCGCAAAACTGTTCTTAAAGGCTTTGCGTACTGGCTGGCGTTTTTTTTTTCTTCTGCAGTACAACGTGCCCTCTGAAAAAAATATACCTACTTGTACACGCCTGTAAATAACAATCCTATTAATGGTGGTTGTGCAATTTCTGATTCTCCGCTGCTTCGACTTCATAATGGCCAGTAAAGGTTATGTCTCTTCTCTCCCCCCCCCCCTTTTTTTACTTCTTTCTTTTTTTGAACTGAGACATGTAGCGCAGACACGTGATCTATTTCAATTGATGAATGATCTGCGTGCTTCAACGCAAATTTTAGCAGAATATAAGTGCTATCCTAAAGGTGTCCGCCGAAAAGTCTGAGCAGACAATGCAGAAGGCGCATAGTGAGCATAAGAGGAAGCTTCAACTCGGGTGCTCCTATCTAAATACATGTAAAAGGAGAATTCATTTTTCTCGACAACCACTGCACCAAATTTGAGGAGGTTTGTTGCATATAAAAAAACGTTAAAGTCTAGTGACTGTTGGTTTCGAGTTTTCGATTTAGGTCGTCATTTTTTAATTAAAAATTTACAATAATAAAAACTTTTCAGGAAGCGAAACTATCAAGTTTCCACTTCTGTAACTTGGCAAGGAAAAACGATATCATAATTCGGTGAATTGCATCTGATAGTACATTTAAAGCAGACAAATTTGATTTGTGACACATGAATCTGAAAAAGTTCAGTAATATGGAAATTAAGCTTTTGCAGAACCCTTGTACACAACGTAATACACTCGCGCAAAATGTAATTTGACATATCGAATTTGTCCGCTTGAAATGATCTAATGGATGCCGTTTACAGAACCCTGATATCTGTTCTTGATGCAGAGCTATTAACTTATAAACTTCGTGCGTCTATTTTTATCTAACTTGCAAATACTTTAAAATTATTTTAACAAAAATCAGGCTCTTAATCGAAACTCCGCTTCCAACAATCACGATGATTTAACGTTCTCTCTCAAATGCAACACATTTGATTAAAATCGGTCCAATGGTTATCTCAGAAAAGCGTTTTTGCGTTTTACATGTATTTGAATAGGTCGCGTCGGAGTTAGGCCCGAGCTAAAGCTTCCTCATAATTTGTGGCGATATTGAGTTTTCTGAAACACACTGTACTCCCCTACTCCGGACGATGAATTTTGCGCCCCTCATTTAAGGCTGCCTGTCAATGAAACACAGAGTGCAGGGAGTCCAGTACTAAAACTCTCACGTAAGGCTTCACTGTAAAGCGTGCTTCACAGCTTTCATGGTATTTCTGTGGCGAAGCCACCTATAGATTGCAGGGCCTGTTAGGATAGAAACGTGTGTATTTACGTATTGACTTCGAGAGCTACTCTACTGTGCAACATTTTAATGATGTAGGTATCACTGGGCAATCAGCGTTCCCTGAAATCATTAGTGTGTACTTGCGGCCACAGTTATCCTTCACAGAAATAAAAATATATGTTTTTTTTTAGCTTTTCACGACAAATGCGTTGAGGCTTTCGAAATTATTGATATAGTTCTGAGTCACTAGCGTACGACGCCTTATTGTAGGCGTTAGTCTGGGTGTAATTTTTTTCAGACAGTAAATTTCAACGTAGGAAACAATTTAGAGATTTATCTAGTCAGGTATTTCGGTAAACGCACGCGTAGTGGGCGTTTTATCGTATGAGCGGAGGCGCGAACGGGAACGGCCTGCACGGCACAGTCACCTGGTGGCGCAGAGTTAAAGCAGACAAACACAGCTAATGTTGCAGGAACCAGCGGTATTCTACATTGCTGCTGGTGTGAATTTGCGACAACAACGCGATTACGTAATTGCTGAAAACTAACACCAGTAGCGAAGTAGAATAGGTTTTGTTACTGCAATATTATCTCAGTTTTCGTCTAACGGAGCTCCACGTCACTAGGTTGCTGCACCGTGCAGGCTGTTCACGTTCGCGCCTCCACACATGTGATAAAACGCCTAGTCCGCTTGCGTTTACCCGAATGCCGAACACGCTTAAGCTATCTATTATATCTGGACTTTCGCAGATAAGTAGCACATTAAAGTAAAGCTAGAACTCGGAGTACGTAGCTACAAAGAAAAAAAAGATAGATCATCTATGGAAAGGTTGTGAAATATATATACATTTACTTTACTGGCTCGTTAGTCAACAGCTGAAGCTAGACTTAATAAATGGCGAATAAAATTCACTCACGTTCCTTGAGCAACTGTTTAGAAAGGACACACCAAGAAGCAAACTGTCCAAAAGTTTTGATGAATCAAAACTTTGAAAAATGCTGCACAGGACATGCGCTTCATGAGTCATTCGTTTTAATCGATGAAAATTACTCGAAGCATTCGCAAAGTAAACCGAAGTGCGCTAGCTTTTTGTTTAAATGAAACTGCAGCCAATAACACCAATAGTACTTTTGTTAAAATATGATACTAGTAACTCTGAATCTGAGTGTACCAGTCATGCTTGATAAATTCAAAAGGATGAATGGCCTCACTGTATTCAGTAGGAACACAAGTATGTCTTGGAGCAGAAGTACGTAAATAAATAAAAGTAAACCTCTGGATTCAGATTTATATTATCGAGTATTTGGGGAAATAAACAAAACTACCTTATTCACTGGAGAGTAAAACAAGGAACTTCATTAACTGCACGCGAGAGTTCTGCGGGTATCGATTGCATCCCCGCTGTGCACCGGAAAGTTCTGTCTCATTATTACGGTGCATTGTCTCAGATTCTGGCAGCGTCACTACTGGCAGTGTCATAGATGCTTGGCAAACATTGGCGGATTTAATAATGTTGCTGGCAGGTAGGAACAGGCTATGAATAACAGGTACTCCCGTTACGTGTTGTAGGCTACCATAAACGGCGAATGGCCGAGCTATCTTGCCACGATATGTCGTGATTGACCGGGTGGTGCGATCGATGTCTGCCAACTTGCCTATGCTCTGGCTATTGTATCACTCTGAAGATTAACTGGTTAGTGTCTTGACTATCGGCGATAAATGGTCATGGTTATCCGGTGATAAATTTGTCTTACTATTGTGTAAGACAAATTACTATTCCATCGTCTTACTATATCCATCCCATCGGTAGTTGCCTATCTTGATTAATCATCCCACTGTATGATGCATCCACTCGTTACGATAAATGGCGATCCTGTCCTTGAAGTGCTCCGTCAGCAACGCCTGCCTTGTGCAAAAAGCCTCGTGCATAGCATCTTTGATACTCTGCTGTTAGAAAGACAGATTCCTCTGTGCTGCACGAATTTAGATTGGCAGAGTTCGCAAAAGCAATATGCTGGGTCGTGCTCGGAGTGCTTAAACAAAACTTGGACTCGCGTCGAATGCCTGACGGTGCGAGCTTGAAAAGAACCACGTGTTTGGGGTGTGTCAGGTCCTGGGGAAATCTAGCTAATGAACTCACGATCAGAATTCTTGTTTACCGTTTCTGCGCGCAGCTGCAGGTTCGCAGGTACGTTGAAGCGGATAAAAGCTGGTGCTATTTCTGTATTGTGGTACAAGACGTTGCACTTGTAGTATCTGGCTTTTGTTCCGTTGCATTCTTTAAAATTCTGTGCCCCAAGCTGTTTTTGTATGCTGACATCTTATGGCTTTCACTACAGAAAACGCTGTCGCATCGAGCTTCTAAGCCTGACAGACGTAAATTCTTACGCTTTTTCTCGCCTTTAACTTAACATGCTGGTTAACTATTGGTTGTTCCCCGCCCATGCATGAAGCCTTACTACCTTTGACATACGTCGCATTGACTAGGAGGCTTAGCTCAAAAGATGTTTCATACATGGCTTTCTTCCAAGAGCTTAAAACAGTCGAGGTCCGTGGGTTCAACTGCATTTTATCCCTGGCTGAGAAGAAACATGTAATAAAATCGCCAAATGAGGGCAAGAAATTATGCTTATGATAAATGTTTGATGACTGCGACAGCCGACTTTTACGCGTGGTGCCATTTAAACACTCAACTTTCTTGGTAAACCAAATGCTAGTGAATCATGACTTTTTATTCAATGCGTACGTGATCGAGACAGCTCACACTTCTGATGTAGACCGGAATTCTCTGTCTACCGTTAACGTTTATGAACCATTGCTGATATTCACAAAGCATTTCGCACGCTAGAACGATTAGCACAAATGTCCACACAGCCGCGGCACGAACATGATTTGGCTACTCGTGATGGCGAACATCAGCACCGGCTCATCGCCATGTTTAAGACATGACGTTTAACTCAGGCTGTGCCCCATTTTAAGAGAGCATCGTATCTTCGTTAAAAGCACGGGAGCAACGACAGGACAAACTAAACCGGCTAGGGCACTAAAATTTGTAGCGGGGTGCTTGTATACAGAAAGACGTTCACATGAACGGTGCACCACTATAACCAGAATCAGTAAGCTGTAAGAGCAGCTAAATCAACGCCAAAGAAGCCTACACGACAATTTCCAAGTACCTCCCTCTGCGGCTTGCAATTTAGTCGCTCGGTCGTGCGAGAAAGCCTGGATATTTCCTTTATATATATACATATAGCAAGCTCGCGGAACGACGTTGGAAACCGGGATACATTGCAGGCAGTGAACCACCGCTGTGTCTCAGCGTGTTGCGTTGGCGGGCGCTGAACGCGCTACATAAAAAACCGTGCCGCCCACCCTATCTTTCTGCCCTCTGCAAGCTATCGTTGGCAGGAAATGGGCCCGCTAACTAGGAGAAACGGGAAAGTCCAGTGCACAGGGTCCGCCCTCCCCCCCCCCCTCTTCCCTCGTTGCACCTGCGCTATCCTGTCTCACCAATTTATTCTAAAACCTCAACGAAGGGAGCATAGTACACGCTGCACTATGCCAGAGAATAGACTCAGCGGCGCACGCCTGCAGATTTAATTTGCCCTACCGTCCCCGCTTATGGTATGTTGGTTGTTGTTTCTCGTCCTATTCCTTTTCTTAATTTCATTCCGTAGAGTTTATACGCTTCCTATTCTTTACTCGTGCCCTCTAGTATATATGTGCGCATTCATCTCCTGCTTAAAAAATAATTTGCTGCATGCAGCGCTCTAGATCCAGCTAGACTGCAAGTAGTAGCCAAGACCAGGCCGCCTATGGCATTACAATAATGGAGCGAGAGTGCCGCCTTTCTTCTCTCGGGCCTCCCACACCTATGCCTATTACCTTGGCCTAGTTTGCAGAAGTTTATCAATTAAATGGGTGGTGTGTGTGCGTGCGCGCGCGCGCGCGCGCGCGTGTTTGTGTGTGTGTGTGTGTGTGTGTGTGTGTGTGTGTGTGTGTGTGTGTGTGTGTGTGTGTGTGTGTGTGTGTGTGTGTGTGCGCGTGTGCGTGCGTGCGTGCGTTCGTGCTCGCCCGTACGCTTGGAAAAGGGCGGGGAAACAATACATGCCTTCGCGCACAAGATGAGAGACTGTTGGGGAAAGAGGAAAATCGTGTCTCCTAATATTTGTCGGTTGGAGAAGTACCGCACGCTAGGTCTGTTTCTCCACATTGCGGATGCTAGCGAACGCAAGCATTAGAACGTTCCCCGCGGGCTTGGGGTATTTCGTTTCAATATATTTTTTATGTCCTTTTAATTTTGGTTGAGGCAATACAAGTGCCTATTTTAGACTTGTAGGCCACGTGTAGGAGTGCTTACTTGTGTTTGTATTAATGGGTGTCGTCGTCGTCATCATAATCATAATCATCATCATCATCATGATCATCATCAGCAGCAGCAGCAGCAGCCTGGTTACTCCCATTGCAGGGAAAAGACTTCTCCCATACTTCTCCAACTACCCCGGTCATGTACTAATTGTGGCCATGTCGTCCCTGCAAACTTCTTAATCTCATCCGCCTACCTAACTTTCTGCCACCCCCTGCTACGCTTCCCTTCCCTTGGAATCCAGTCCGCAACCCTTAATGACCATCGGTTATCTTTCCTCCTCATTACATGTCCTGCCCATGCCCCCATTTCTTTTTCTTGATTTCAACTAAGATGTCGATAACTCGCGTTTGTTCCCTCACCCTATCTGCTCTTTTCTTATCGCTTGACGTTAAACACATCATTCTTCTTTTCATAGCTCGTTGCGTCGTCCTCAAATTAAGTAGAACCCTTTTCGTAAGCCTCCAGGTGTCTGCCCCGTACGTTAGACTGTTATACACTTTTCTCTTGAGGAATAAGGGCAACCTGCTGTTCATGATCTGAGAATGCCTGCCAAACACACCCCAGCCGATTCTTATTCTTCTGATTATTTCAGTCTCATGATCCGGATCCGCGGTCGCTACGTGTCCTAAGTAGATGGACTCCCTTACCACTTCCAGTGCCTCGCTACCTATCGTAAACTGCTGTTCTCTTCCGAGAATGTTAAACATTACTTTAGTTTTCTGCAGATTATTTTTTTAATTTTTAGACCCACCCTTCTGCTTTGCCTGTCCAGGTCAGTGAGCACGCATTGCAATTGGTCCCCTGAGTTACTAAGCAAGGCAATATCATCAGCGAATCGCAAGTTACTAAGGTGTTCTCCATTAACTCTTATCCCCAATTCTTCCCACTCGAGGTCCCTGAATACCTCCTGTAAACACGCTATGAATAGCATTGAAGAGATCGTATCGCCCTGCCTGACGCCTTTCTTTATTGGGATTTTGTTGCTTTCTTTATGGAGGACTGCGGTGGCTGTGGAGCCGCTATAGATATCTTTCATTATTTTTACATACGGCTCCTCTACACCCTGATTCCATCATGCCTCCATGACTGCTGAGGTTTCGACTGAATCAAACGCTTTCTCGTAATTAATGAAAGCTATATATAAGGGTTGGTTATATTCCGCACATTTCTCTATCACCTGATTTATAGTGTGAATATGGTCTATTCTTGAGTAGCATTTACGGAATCCTGCCTGGTCCTTTGGTTGACAGAAGTCTGAGGTGTCCGTGATTCTATTTGCCCTTACCTTAGTAAATACTTAGTAGGCAACGGACAGTAAGCTGATCGGTCAATAATTTTTCAAGTCTTTGGCGTCCCCTCTCTTATGTATTAGGATTATGTTAGCGTTCTTCCAAGATTCCGGTACGCTCGAGGTCATGAGGCATTGCGTATACAGGGTAGCCAGTTTTTCTAGAACAATCTGCCCACCATCCTTCAATAAATCTGCTGTTACCTGATCCTCCCCGGCGGCCTTCCCCCTTTGCATAGCTCCCAAGGCTTTCTTTACTTCTTCCATCATTACTTGTGGGATTTCAAATTCCTCTATATTATTCTCTCTTCCATTGTTGTCGTGGGTGCCACTGGTACTGTATAAATCTCTGCAGAACTCCTGAGCTACTTGAACTATCTCATCTATATTAGTAATAATATTGCCAGCTTTGTCTCTTAACGCGTACATCCGATTTTTGGCAATTCGTAGTTTCTTCTTCACGGCTTTTAGGCCTCCTCCGCTCCTGAGAGCACGTTCAATTCTATCCATATTATACTTCCTTATGCCAGGTGTCTTTCGCTTGTTGATTAATTTCGAAAGTTCCGCCAGTTCTATTCTAGCTGTAGGGTTAGAGGCTTTCATACATTGGCGTTTCTTGATCAGATCTTTCGTCTCCTGCGATAGCTTACTGGTATCCTGTCTAACGGTGTCACCACCGACTTCTATAACACACTCCTTAATGATGCCCATAAGATCGTTGTTCATTGTTTCGACACTAAGGTCCTCTTCCTGTGTTAAAGCCGAATACCTGTTCTGTAGCTTGATCCGGAATTCCTCTATTTTCCCTCTTACCGCTAACTCACTGACTGGCTTCTTATGCACCAGTTTCTTCCCTTCCCTCCTCAAGTCTAGGCTAATTCGAGTTCTTACCATCCTATGGTCACTGCAGCTTACCTTGCCAAGCACGTCCACATCTTGTATGATGCCAGGGTTAACGCAGAGTATGAAGTCTATGTCATTTCTAGTCTCGCCGTTCGGGCTCCTCCACGTCCACTTTCGGCTATCCCGCTTGCGGAAGAAGGTATTCATTATCCTCATATTATTCTGTTCCGCAAACTCTACTAATAACTCTCCCCTGCTATTCCTAGTGCCTATGCCATATTCCCCCACTGCCTTGTCTCCAGCCTGCTTCTTGCCTACCTTGGCATTAAAATCGCCCATTAGTATAGTGTATTTAGTTTTCACTCTACCCATCGGCGATTCCACGTCTTCATAGAAGCTTTCGACTTCCTGGTCATCATGACTGGATGTAGGGGCGTAGACCTGTACAACCTTCATTTTGTGCCTCTTATTGAGTTTCACAACAAGACCTGCCACCCTCTCGGTAATGCTATAGAATTCCTGTATGTTACGAGCTATATTCTTATTATGAGGAATCTGACTCCTAGTTCTCGTCTCTCCGCTAAGCCCCGGTAGCACAGGACGTGCCCGCTTTTTAGCACTGTATATGCTTCTTTTGGCCTGCTAACTTCACTGAGCCCTATCATATCCCATTTACTGCCCTCTAATTCCTCCAATAGCACTGCTAGACTCGCCTCACTAGATAACGTTCTAGCGTTAAACGTTGCCAGGTTCAGATTCCAATGGCGGCCTCTTCGAATGACGGCCGTATTTCTCTCTTCCGCCCACTTCTTTCACTTTTCCTGTCATTTCCTCGAGTAGAGGAAGCTTGTGATTTATTTCGGAATAATCATGGGAGGGGAGTTGAAAACACGTGTGCGAAGATATGTGCTGATGTTGAACGAGGTAGGAATAAGTTGTGAAATTAAGTGTGGCTCTAAGTACCCTACACGCTCTCTTTCTTATTATAAAATATAAGTGAACGGATACCAGAGCTCTTGGCTCGCGTAGTGATGGGATAATTACTTTTCTGACGACAGAGAGGGAGAGAGAGAAGGAGGAAGTACGTGATTGATATTTCCATAGTTAAAATAAGAAGCTTCCCCCTTTTTTACTTTCATGTTCTTTCGTTCCTGTGAGCCCCCAGAGAATTAGAGAATCTGTGCCGCACAAATTTTGCTGAACAGCGGAAGCCCACACATGCTCTGCAATCTCTGTCACAGAGCCTGAAAACATAGCGTTTTACTCGAAAAGTAGCTTCACTACTTTCAAACGTGACAGAGGTGGTACTACTTTCGTCATGCACTTTACGTGCAAATAGGACATGTAAAATGGTGCTTACAATCTCCAGTGGAAGAAACAAAATAGCTACGTGAAAGAAAAAAAAAGCTGTTCTGTCCTGAAGACAGTGTCAACATGTAGAAACTACGACGCACAATAGCCCTGTAAAGAGCGAGAAAAAAACACAAGTGCTAAGTTGCTTTCTCTGGCTGCTCCTAAATCGTCATGACCACGCTTGTACTACACTTCAAGCTAATGAACTTGGGCACGTCGCCTTCGACTGCGTTGCAGCCCAAAATTTATGGACGCCCCACTATCCCCTCACTTGGGAACGGAGAATTCTACTGTGCCATCACCTTTAAGTTTGCAGTTTCTTTTCACTGTACTATACGTCTCCAAAGCAAACGGAAAACTGCGGCGAGCATTGATTTCTCTGTTTGGTTCTTTTCACGAAGGCAAGATTAACGATAATACTGTCTAGGCTGGCATATTATCGCCAAGGCGTGTCTGTAATTCCGCACTGTAATTACGGATAAGGAAATAATTGTTTTTCACCAGATACGCGTACGGAAGACTCAAATGGGCTGTCTTGAAGACAGGTGACCTTCGGAAAAAAAAAGACGAATAGAAGTTGGCCGAGAATCGGAGATTACGAGACCAGGGGCTGAAGCTCTAGCGGGAATAGCGTGCTTTTGTAGTGGCGTAAGAAATGACTACACAAATGAAAACAATAAAAAATGCAGTTAGTGGCAGTATACGCAGAGGAATAAAGTACGCTGAAAATTTAATTAACGCCAAATGAGGAGGATGGGTAGCCTCATTAGGAGAAGAAAGAGAAATGCAAATTGAGGTGAAAGAAGCAGAGGTTTATTGTTGAAAAATGTGCTGAGAGGTCGGCTTGGATCGTTAAATTCTTGGTATTTAGGTACTTGGCACAGAAAAGAAAGAATAAAGAAAGCGCAGAAGGCAGTATTGGTCCATGCAAGAAAATTAGGCAGGACGAGGTCATCGCAGCAGTGTCGACCCAACTTCCGCGGTGACGAAATATGATAATTCTCCAGTCACCAAAATTTTGTGCAGTGAAAGGCCAGAGCTCAAGCTGGTTTATTTCGCTTGTGCAGGATTTTCGTAACGTCTGTTGAGATCACGCATGATAGTTTATTGATGCCAAATTTTCCTTTAAAAATATAATTGTTTCGTTAGGATAGCGTAGTAGACCTCGCTGAGCCTTGTTGGTTTCTGGAAGGCAAATATTTTCGACTGTACTCCTTAACTAAAAGTTGCTGACTGCAACTTGATGCGGCGCGATATGACAATCTAGAAAAATCAGAGGAACTATGAAAAGTATCAAACGCCCTAAACAACGACATAAAGCGGAAAAAGTACCGTTTGTAGATAAAGTTGAGGAATCTTTCTTCCATGAATTGGTGCGACGTCATGAAGTTCGCCGTCCTTTCCGCGTGCTAGGTCATGGAAACTACGAAAAATTGTCATGCTGAGTTTTGTTGCCTGTCGCGTGACTGTGATGCAGTAGTTAATTTTCTATCGATAATTACACCCTCTGAGTACACGCTCTTACACGCTGTGACGTCACGCATAGTTGATACAGAAAAGACAAGGTGGAGTCGCAGTGTGTCTTTAGTTCTAGAGCCATTTGTGGCTTAGCAAGTTTTCTCTTGCAAAAACACTGGTCTATTTGATATTCTCGAAGTGTTATGCACCAATCTAACCGAATCGTTTTTCTTTCGTAGCCGTTGAAGGAACCCGTTTCCTTTCTCAGGCGCTGGTATATTGCCGCAGTTGTCACGGTCGTTGCATCAAGGGATTGCAAGCTGAAAATACCGACAAGCCGCGCACCGACATTAAGAATTCATTCAGCGTAAACCTTGACGAAAGCAAATCGAAAATAAACGGCACATTTCGTTTGTTTTGCGTTTTTGAATAGAGAAGAGCCTTGTTAAATGCCCAGAAAAGCCAATGTTCGCCGGACGCTGTCCAATATAGCGCCAATGTGGCCCAACGTTGGGCATACATTTACCCTATTCTTTGGGCTGCCAGGATTTGCAGGATGGGGAGTTTGTATTCGTGCTGCGAATTCCCACAAACTGTCAGGAGTATTGCGAGATATTAACATATTTCGTCTCCGAAATGCACTGCGGCTGCTACGGAGCTTGAACATGTTTGCGGAATGTAACAACAATTGCGAAACAAGGATTTTACGAAGAGAGCTTACATAGCACATCTCCAGTAGGGGTGCTTTTCCCTTCGAAAGATAGGCTCTATATATATCTGCTGTTTCACCTACGTAAAAGACTCCGTCTCTGTTTGTTTGCATTTTGTTTAGTAAATCATTGCTTAGCTGCGTAACCATAAAACTAGGTTAAGTAAGGTGAACGGCTGCAAGCTGTTGACGAATGCGCAACTAATTGTTAACGCAGTAGGAAACGATAGGTTATATAAGCTTTTAAAAATTACCGTGCAGAGAGAGAATGTAATGCACATAGCTTCAAGCAACATCATACATCTGGCTTCATGTTTAGCAGTCAAGCAATGTTATAGCGTGGATCAGGGATCAATGACATTAACTCCTCCGAAGCTTATGCGAGCACACGAATGGGCGATGGTTCGGGCATTCGAACACGAGTCGAATTGTATTTCCTATAGCATTCGTATTCTATTCGCGTACCTGAACCAAACTATACATATTTTGGAATATTTTCTGTATGTCCGAGCATGCCGGGTGCCTAGCGCACGCTATCACATACCGATGTGCGCGCGACAAAGCCACAAAACCATGGACGAATACCAACAAGGAAAGGCAAGTAGGTTAACGAGGTTGCACCTAATCTATCTATTTTTCTCTTGACTGTTTAACGTCTCTGCCTTCCTTTCATATCTCTCTCTCTCTCTATGTCTTGCACTGAGGAAGTGGAAAATAAACTAAAAGGAGCGCAATATGTGGTGATGCGCCCGCATGTGCAACCACTTTCCCTGCACATACAAAGGTGGTCGCGCACTCCAGTCGTCTTTGAGAAAGCGCACTATAAGAGCCCGACGACTAGGGTGGTGTCGAAGGTACAAGGACCGCGAAGCAAAGCAGCCGACATCGAAACAGTGTACACTCAAGGTGTATCAAATCAAGTTCGTTCCCTGCGTCTGGGTCGCAGCCAACCCCGTCCTCTTTAATTGGAACGGGAACAGCTTAAACGAGAAAAAGAACGGACTGGGATCCTCGCCGAGGCGCAGCGATAGCGACGGCTGAAAATGTGCCGCGTGAAACGAGGCCGTACGTGATCGCACTACCACGGTGGTGCGCCCCGCCTCCCTCGGCCCCCGCAGACGGGTGCTCGTTCCGCGCCGAGAAACGTGAGCGGATTGACTGTCCCGCAGCACTACATTACTCCCTAATGGGAGCACGACGCCCATACCTTTCCTCTCGCCTCGCTTTCCCCGTTCCCTCCCACCACCTTTTAGCGTTATCCCCCCTTTCTCTCTCCTACAATACTCCCTAATGGGAGCATGACGCCCATACCTTTTCCCTCGCCTTTCACTTTCCCCGTCCCTTCCCACCACTTTTTAATGTTATCCTCTCTTTCTCCCTCTCCCTCTCTCTCTCTTCCTTTCGCGGCAATTTTGTCAACCTGAAAGCGCTTGCCAGTTCGCTTTTTTAACAATGACGTGAGCCTAGATGCTCAAGAATTCGTGGTCGGACCTGCAGTCGACGTTGCGAAATGTGACTTTCTCGCTTCGCTCTCGTTCTTGGTCTTGCCAGATCTTGCTTCAGCTGACCATGTTTCACGCGCCTAGCTTCTAGGAACAGCGCCCTGAGGCGCGTTCTTCATTATCACTTCTGATGAGGCCAGACATAACCAGCTGTGTCATAATGGAATATGTCATCGTGGGAGACGTTCCGATAATTCCCTACAATTAGAAATACATTTTTCGATGTTTACCGGTGCAACGGCTTCCTGCTGTTCAGCCAGTATACTTTGCATCTTGGGGCGTCATGAGTTGTAAGTGAAGCTTTTCCTTTGTCCCACCTTCTCGTAGCATTCAGAGCGAACCTGATTGGAAGCTGGTCGGGACGAAAATCCATTTTATGAAACTTCTACTCTATATAGCGGTATGCTGTGGTCCATAGTTTTCGCACATTGGTAGCTGTGAATTTCTGCTTCTCATACATACGAGTCCGTGAGAAGTGGGAGTTATAATACCTAACTCGATGCCATGCCTCCATACGAGAGCACGACGACCACTGTTAAGCGTACAGTAGAAATACTGTACGCCCAACAGTACGGTACCGCAAGTGTGACGATGTCCTTCCGACTTTGCCGCAAGTTATACTGCTCTTTCCTTTCGGCAACGCTCTTTATCACGATTAGATAGGGGGCAGTGATTGATTTCATTATTTCTGCTGATAAATTCAACCAAAAGAAGAGGTATGCAGAGTAGTTCTTTGGCTCAATGAAGACCTTTAAAAAAAGCAACAATCGAAAGAGGCACTTAAAAAGTATGGTATAACTCTCTCTTATGGGTCGCTTCCGTAACTGCTGAAATATGTGTTATTGTTGTTTGTATGGCCTTAATTTTTCGTCCAAGACATTCGTAAAAAAACTTCACAACACTGTCAGCACAAGCTGCAGGTTGCCAACTTCTGCTGCACTATAGCAGAACTGTAGTGTCAACAAAATGTCAGCCACAACACCAAACGCAAAGTTCTTCCGGGAGCTTTGTGCACTTCCTTTGCAGTATAAGACCGGGCGTCATGTTTCCGCCAGTCGCGATGTGCTCCTCGAGACCTATATCGTGCAAGGCCGAATTTGTGCAGATATGTTGGGCTGATGGCAGACGACACAAAATACGAAATGGCCGGAAAGCAAACGGAAACGGGAGCAGGACCTCGAGACGGATGGGGGGGGGGGGGGTGGAGGGAGTGGAGTATTGAGGAAGGAGGAGTTGAGGGTGAGAGTGACTGTAAAACGACTACGGCGGCGAAATAAAAAGCGCGAAAGCGTTGAACAGGTGCCAGCGGAACCGCCGCACTACCGGAAGGAAGCGAATTCAAAGACTCGGAGCGGAACTCCAATTTCAACTGCGCAGTCTGCCGTTTATTTGTGCTTGAAGATGAGTTCCTCTTTTTGCCACTGGTCGTTCTCCTGATCTCTTTCTTTTGCTTCTTTACTCACTGCTACGCGAACTGTACTTAACCGTTTTCCGCGGCGATTTGTTTCCATAGATCAGTGCAGTGTAGGAAATAACTGTAGTTATGTTGGCGCCGTAATATCGGCGTAGCTACGCTGGTCACGCATCCGACAGGATAGGGATAGACAGAGATCGTATTGTACGGACCGTTTGGGAAGATGCATTTGCGGTTATTCCTTTACTACAGGTAGGATTATACAATTGTAAAGTACAACAAATTGTAAAGTACAACACACAGCACATAGTGAAAGACGAAACAACACGAGTACCAACTTGCAACTAAACGAACATTGACAAATCCCTGGTTTGTGGAACAGCCAGGCATGTGCACATCACGCCTCCTTTGCACAGACATACACATGCCTTACGGTTTAACAAAGCGAGGATTTCCCAGTGTAGTTTGTTTAGCTGTAAAGCAGCGCTTGCGCTTTTTCGCAATGCGCCCTACTCAGTGTGTTGAGCTTTTTCAAGCGAAGCTTGTATTGCCTCACTGGTGTCGGCGTCGGTGTTGGTGGTGCCGTACGAAAAAACTCAATCCGCGCAAAAATAAAACCTGCTTTTCGGGCTGTGGATTCGAGACAATTTGGGTTGCGAGACCATCACACTAACCTATGCAGGCACTGTCGGTTCTTTTACTGCATGGAATTATAAGTAGTGACATTCCAAAATTGTTACGTTACATTTGGACACGCATAAGAGACAAATGCACGCACACTGCCCTTTGATCCAACGCGGCCTTTAAAGCAGGCTTTCAAACTCGTGAAGAAGTAGAAGTAGTGCTAGCCAATCACAGGCGCCGTCTCCCTCAGGAGGAGGGAAAGTGAGTGATGGCGTATTCGGTCGCCTCGCGCCCGCCGATTCCCACCATTGCAAGCCCACCAGTCAGATGGGAAGCCGCGTTTGATTCGTTTTGCCGAAGAGCAGGCTGCATTGAAAGAACGGCAGCGAGAGCGGGCCGCGCGTCTTGCGTTCGGCCGAAGAACAAGCGGCGTTTGATGAACGCCACCGGGAACTCGCTCTAGAAAGGGTTCGTCGCCAACGTGCCGACCTCGCCGCGTCATAGTGACACGGCAGCGTCTTAGTGACACGGCGAGGTCGCTATGAGGTTCTTTGTCGTAACGGCGGCGAAGCCGAGCCGTTACAACGAAGAGCCGCAGATACCGAGCTTCGCTTGCACATGCTTTTCACAGTAGTGGAAGGGCGGTCAATTTTTTTTATTCTTGACAATGCTACACCAGCTGGCATGCGCCTCTACACTTATAATGATGTCAGTTGCACAGAGCTGACTCTGCTAATTTATGCAAAGTAAAATATGCCATAAAATTTCTCCCGCGAAACCAAAACTAAAAATACCCAAAACAGCGAAAATGTCACGCATACATTCGTGAGTGCCGTGACTGTGTCCGCGTCGCTATCTTACGAGCATGAATTGAGAGAGATCACCGCTTTACTCGCAGATGCTCGCTCGACTGTGAGGTAGCAACACGTCGTACTCTTCTGATTAAAAAGCTGGTTATAATAATTTGCATTATGCTTGTGTAGTATCTACCTTGACGTATATTGATATAAGAGCCGCCGTGGTAAAAGCAATCCCGCGTATGACGCCTTTTTCACCCATCTTACATTTACTGAATAAATTTCTAGTGCCATTTTCTGAAACACCCTGTATGATCTCCAACAGTAGACATTGCCCACAGCGTCCAAGGGAACACGTTAGTGTAGAGAGCAGGGGCGACTTCATTCCCTTGGCAGGTTTACCGTCACCCGGCTATGCAGCAGGTGACTTATGGGTGATGGCGTAGGCACATTTTCAACACACCTGCACAATGTATAGTCAAAGGTAGCTTCCGCCGGCACTTCCAAGCACCTGCAAGTGAGATCCGTGCATTAGAATGTTCCCTTTAACAGTGGGCCTCCCTGTACATGCCGCTCAAGTTAGCTTGTACTCGTCAATCCGCCTGAAGTCGCCGAGAGTGATAGAGTGGCTGTTAAACACGCGCCGCATGGTGCTTTCTCAGAAGCGCATGCTCGGTCATTGGCGAGCTCGCCTGCATATCGCACACACAATTTAGTCCTTACAGCGAAACTTTATTTGTCTCTTCCCCGGGGCTTGGCGTTTGAGTCCGTTTTCTCGCTATATATATATACTTTGGTCATTGTGTATGGGCTTGCTGCTGCCGTCCCGAGTGGCCATCTTGGGTGAAGGCCCGAATAGACGGCTTCTGCACAGGGCATGCGCAACGGGGTATGTGCTACTGCACACGCGTGCAAGTTCTTCGTCACATCCCAAAATGAATGCGTCACTGTTACACGACGAGTGTCAAGCCTTGATTCTGTTTAGAGGTGCGTCGTATCTATCCGTACATACACCTGTCATTAACGTTCTTCCATCGAGAAGCATCACACGTCACGTTCGTCTTCGTGAAGCAGACAGCCAACCGCTACTGACGACGAGGCTGTGCTCGTGTCGTCAGTAACTGCAGCTACCTGGCGGACTCACAAAAAGTTTAGCGTCATTCAGATCACAAAATTACGTTGCATATAAGCGTTTCTTCTTCTTTTTTAAAAATTTTTTTGCAGTCACTACCACTGTCGCTTCGCTGATTTTGCTAACTGATGACTCCATCCTCTCGAAATGCCTGCCTTGGAGCTATTACGCTAGCTGGAAGTGAGGAGTTCGTGCGAGAAAGAAATCCAGAACGATAAAGCGTGGGCTCGAGCGGAAGTGTCTGGAAATATTAATTCCTCTTCAAAGACAGCAGGTTTCTCCATGATTGCTGCCTTTCCTTTTCTAAAGAGAAGACTAGTAACGATTTGTGATAGCCTAGAATTACGTAATAAAACGAACGCCGCTAACAACCGTTAATATTTTGCCGAAATTTTCTTGTGGTCGGCAAAACCCTTACATCGGGCTTTTTACACAATACATAATGAGACGTAATTGAGATAGAATAAATGAGATACAGATTAAGGAGTGAACGAAGTGTGTTTTTGCTCCTATCATGGCGGCGCTTAGCGAGGAACATCGCACGAGGAATATTATTGCTTTCTCTATGTGCTTAAGCTGCGTCCTACGCAACATCAACGCATTCGAAATAGAGACGTGGAAGTGTTGTCGGAAATTTGAAATATAGTTCACCTGGACGTGACCGATCGGGTGAAGAAAACCAAGGTTCCTTATTTTTTATACAAAGACGCTGTTTCATTCGTATTGCTACCGTGTACGTCCACGACGTAGGAATGCCCCAGATTTACTCACAACGTGAATCTTTGGTAGCATAACTGAACCAAAGGCCAATACTATACATAAATGCAGTTCGCGTTTCCTTTCCACGACGACACGAGATAATCCGGAGGAACGTGTTTCGGCTCCTTCTCAAGGTTCTCCGAGTGACTCCAAGTTGAAAAACAACTGGTATCCCAAGCTCAGTGCATTGCGAACTCTTTGTGTCGGCCCCTGCGGTAGGTCCGACGTGCGCGTTTTAAAAGAAAAAAATAAAAAAAAAAACAAAGCCGAGCGCAAGACTTCCGATCGTAATTTCCCCGAGGAAGCTGGACGTCGCCGCAACTGTCAGCAGCGACTGTGAAATACGCGTCTGACGCGTGCTTGCTGGTCAGCGACGCCTGCTGTGAACAGCAGCGAATGGCGTCTGGCTCCATCTTCCCGCTGTACGTGCTGAACACAGACAATGCACGTCCCGAAATGCTCAGCCAAACGCGATGCCTTTTACCGAGTTTGGAGAATACCGAAGCCGGAGCAAACTAAGATGTGCGCGGAGGGGGGAGGTGGAAAGGACGTGCGTAGCCGAGCTTGAAATCAGAGGAGTAGCAAGCCGGAAACGATAAGAAAAAGGTGTTATCGGGCCCCGTGTGAGGAAAAGCAAGATTGCTACTGATATGCAGACAATGATGAAAGAAGCACACGTAACACGAAATTCAGGCCGGAATGTAAACTAAGTGCACCAACACAAATATGAAGAAACATTTGGAGGACGCTTAAACTTCGCCTTTGAGAGTGGAACGCGATAGAGTTCAAAGATCCCTTACTGCTTGTCGCGTTTCCCGGCAACTGTAGCTTATGTAACCGTAATGTTTTACCGGGAAACGCTGGCGGCAAACACTATGCGCGAAGGCGAGCTTTCTGGCATAAACGCGGCCTGTTGCGTTGGGCGATCTTCCGTTATTGTTTCACAGTGTTAAATGTTTCAACCTGAGAAGATTTAACATGCGCTGTCGGTGTTTTGTTTCAAGACATTTGTTTGTGGGCTCTCATTCTCAAAATTCCGAGGAATAACCTTGCAAGAAAGGCAAGACAAGGTATATGAGCATCTTTAGGGATCGAACATCTTTAATGCCGTATAGAATATATACGGCAATTTTCGCTCACGGCACGCCGGCGACGACAGAGGATTCGCTGTGACACGGAGCCATTAGCGTATAAGCAAGGGGAGGGTCGTTGATTGACTCGGGGCAGAATAGGGGCAGGCAGCGGGGGCTCGTCGTGTTGATTGCCACGAATCAGGCTTCGTGCGGTCGCGCGCCGGTGCTTTGATCATCCGGCTTGCGTATGCACGAAAGCGAGCTGTTAGACGTAGAGATTAGGCGGCCGCTGAATAATGCAGCCACGTCGCCGGCAGCCGTTTTTCCAACCGCCATGCCTAGGTTTCTGGCGTTCTTATTATTCTATGAGAAGACGACGCTCCCTGTTCCACCGTTGAGTTTTCACTCCGCCATCTCAATCGTCAAGCTGTGGGCGCTTTGGCTCACGTGCCCGGGCCCCACATTCGAGAATGAACTACTGCGCCCTTGTAAAGGCGTGTTTAGGCAGTTAATATATCGTTTGTAGACTTCTCGCAAGCTTATTTTCCTTACTGTTGACGTTTCCTTTCAGCTGCGCAATATATGTATAATATGTATACCGTATGTATGTATTATAATATGTATGTATATAATGTATACCGTATTATAGACAAAATCTGTTTACAAGTCTATTTCCTCAGGTGTTTCGTATGCTTTATGGTTCGGAGAAGCTGCTGCCTCGGTGCAATAAGTGCCTTGTTTTCTGCACCAAAGAAAGCCGAAGTTCACTGAAAGTTGGAGCTTTTACGTGATCAGTGACCAAAAATGGTCCAACAAGGAACGTCGCTGAAGCGTACTGCGTATTGTCTGGAAGATTAGTTTAGAAGTACTGACTGTTGGACGTGATGGTAATCCATACTCAAAGAAGAATGGCGCAAGCGAACAGGGGCGAGATAGAAAACACGGACGAGCGCAGACTAGCAAGAGTGGTTTATTCTGTTTGTTTTTCAAAATAAACCGTCGTTGCTAGTCTGCGCTCGTCCGTACTTTCTGTCTCGTCCCTGTTCGTTTGTGCCATTCTTCTTCGAGGAAGATTATCGGAGAAATTGATGTAAAACGTGCGCATAATGTAGACACTATTTTAACCCTGACGCTTCCTTCTTATTTGCTTCATAGAGACTTGAGAAAGGGGCAGGCGAAATACCGAGCTCCTATACCTCAAACAGCCATTTGATGAAACAGTACAGGAAGAAGAGGTCCGAAGGCAGGATAGGCGTTGAAGAGCGAGCGGAGAATTCCGCAAACCGCTCCGCGTAATCGACGAGTCCAAATCTGCTTATAACAAGCGGTGCTGGTCACGCTGGCTTCAGCTGTTGAAGAAGCGGCGCGCCGGCGTAAAATGAAGGACGAGGGGCGCGGAGTGTCGAGCGTGGGCGTAATGAAATATTCGCGTATACCCTCCCTAGCGGCCGCTCAAGCCGGAGGAAAACTCCGCGTGCGCCCCTTCCCGAGCGCTCGGCCGGAGGCTCCGGAATCGATTGCATCGGCATCAGGGCGCTTCCTCTGCCCGCGAGCCCCCTTTTAGGAAGGGGCGTCGTGCGGCACAGCGTCTGCGGCCGAACTCGAGAAAGGCGAGGACCTTGCGCCGCGTCGCGCTGAGACGAAACGCGCGTCCTAACGCTTTTGTTTCTTTCTGTACGTTACGCGCTGCGCCATATTGGGTGATACCAAAGGGCCAGCGTCGAGGTGGAGGCGCACGCCGAACGGAAGACGTCGTTTCTTATGGCTGATCGATTAGTGCCGATTTCGAAAACGAAGAACAACACGCAACAGCGAACGACGCACACAATGAATGTCGTCCACTGCCTCTTCGTATCCAAGGGTATGAGGCTCTTCATTCGTTCACCGTGAAGCTTTATAGGCGTTTGCGCGAGCAACTAGTCGTCGGTCAACAGGTATACGAGGGCGGTTAAAGAAAACATAACGAGAAAAAAAGAGAGACGGCAAATTATAGCCAAGAACATTGACCAACCTCACCCCCGTCTATAGTGCCGGAAAATCTATCTTCCTACGGGACACGCAAGGCGTCACGCCTCCGCATGCCTACTCCTTTTCCCAGTTGTTTTTTAATCTGCTGGAGCAAATCTCCATCCGTAGTCTTCGAGCAGGAGCTGCTCTTACACCATCCGTGGCTTGGACCTGAGGTCTTCCGTCTATCCGAAGTGCTCCAATCATGCGTCTGCTGTGTACGCCCATCATCTACGTTGAACAAGCCTTTGGGCAACGATCGTACGTGAATATACACGTAAGGATGTTAACAACTAACCAACATGACGATCGACTATGAGTGATGATACTGCATTTTACAAGTCGCTGCACCAATATTACTATAACGTGGTTAGAGGTACAGAAGATGCAGGATTATTTCATCACGACTGCATAAAACTGCTCAAGTGGCCGCAATCGCTTTCGTTTCACCGGAGCTGTGCGTAGCTCGAGACTAGATGATTGCATTCGGTTTTTCCAGCCGCATTTGTGAAAGGTATGCGATCCCTAGGCACACTTCAGAAGGACTCTGCGCTAAGTTACCTGCGTAGAGTCATTGTGGCGACTGCGTCGGTAGTAATTGAAGCACAAGTAGGTCACGTTATATATCGTATACGTTTCGCAAGCACAATCGCTATAGAAGATGCAGAAGTGCTAGAAGAATACGAAACGGCAGGTATTTCGCACATAAATATAGGACGATACTATGCAAAATGGAAAATGTCCCGGACTGACGGCCTGTTTTCAGGTTCTGTGTGAGCCTGTGGAAAAGAAGAATACGAGCGTAGGAAAGGTAGGCAGTAAACCAGAAAAAAAATTTTATTTGCTGCTTTGCACGGTGGTTAAAGAAAAGGATATTTAAAATTTTGGGAAACGAGAGAGATGAATAGCGAAACGGCAAATCGACGCACAAGAGTGTGAGGCTACGCACATCACTATCACAGCCTGTCTCGCGTGCCGGTAAACAGCAGAAAGCGAACTAGCGTTCTAGCCGCTTTAAGCGCATACGTCCGTTACGAACACTGCCTCAATACGTCTTGTTCTGACAGCGGCCGTCTGTCCAGTGTTTATAACGCGGCACACAGTACTTGCCCCTGTGTACTATAACGTGGTTAGAGGTACAGAAGATGCGGGATCATTTCATCACGACCGCAAGGGGCACAGGTTCTTGGCCAGTACGACAAGAGTCGAGTATAATTTGGTGTCGCATTTACTAACTATGAGCCTGAATTGTCTGAAGCACATACTTAAGAATTCTTTGAGCGCATTGGCATCGAGGACAAGTAAGATGACCCTGTGCGTCCACTCGCTGGTCCTCGTTGTCGGCGCATCTAAACAATCGTGAGTACGTCTTATCAACAGTCAACGCTTGACTGAAGCACGATTGCGGAAAATGAACGGAAAGCACGCGCCTAACCACCGTACTTCCCATCCGCGTCAGCGTTCACATCCGGAATGCGTGGGAGTGTCTTCGACGAAGCGCGCGAAGGAAGACAGAGAAAGATGATGGCACGCTGCAGGCCCTCTCGATGGACGCGTTCCCCCTGAGGCTTCGGAAACCGCTTTCTTTCTCGGCCCGCGCGGCCGTCGTCCTCTGATATCGCTTCTGCTGCTGTTGGCGCTGACGCGTATTGTGTCGCGGGCAGCGCCCTTTCGCATTTGACTCGACTCGCTACCCTTGGGCGCCCGATCGGTTGCACCCCCTTCCACCCTGGTCCCGTCTCTGGTGTCGAAACCCTACTGCTGTGATGTTCCTGCTATCGACGTATGCGCTTTTGGTAGGGCCTTTCCGTTTTCGTCGCACGCTCAAGAGAAATTTGAATGGTGGCAAGCAGTTTGTCCGCCTCATCAACCACGCGTGGTAAAAAAAAAAAAAAATGCGGCGATGTTCCAATGGACCTGAAAAAGTGGGTCGTTGAGACAGCTTGGGAGGAAAGCAGACTCATGCCGCGCTCTCGTGCTCAGGAGCGTTCCGCGCCCCGGAGCCAGCTGAAGAATTCGCAGAGGTTTGCTCTATCGGCGGAAATCGTCCGGCTCATACCAACATGGAACTTTGTTAGCTTGTGAGGTGCTTGCTGGACCTGCAGTGTCGCGCAGACTTGCTCTTTATTTTTTTATTTGTTTCTTTGAGCTCACGCGTTCGCGACGCGTCCATAATCGCGGCCGTTTCCAGAGTACGGGAAGGCTCGAGCTTGCTTCTTGCCGACGCCGCCCAGGATGCGGGAGCCGCCGGGGACCTTCTCCGTAGGCGCCGCCGCCGCTGGGAGGCGGCTATCAAAAGTTCAGAGCTGGCAGACCAGCTCTGGGCCGTCCGGCAAGCCGAAGATGCCGCCCGAGTCCAAGAACTTCGAGCCGCCACCTGAGGCCACCACAGCAAGAACTGCCGGACTATTCTTCAATAAAGTTTCTTCTTCTTCTTCTTTGAGCTCACCGCTTGTGTTATGAGCTAACGGTAAGAATCGCATCAGGTTTTATGAAAATGGTGCCTTAACAGGTGATATTTAATCACTTTAAGAGCACGAAGCTTGTACGTCCAATAATTTTGCGCAACAGCCGTCTGAGCGAGGATTGACAGACTGTCACGTCGGGCTCGATGATAGACGATTTCTTTCTTTTCAAACTTTTCGTGTGGCAACACTCTTTGAGTACGTTTTGTCTTCTCGAAAAATGGTAACAATTTATTCATCTATCATAGTGTTGGCTTTTTTAGGGCCGGCTATCCTGGAATCATAAATACCCTACTCAGATAAGAATAATGAAGAATGCAGATAAAGCAATGAAAAAAAAACAAATTTGGAAGGGGATTTAATTTCTAGTTGACATCGATCAAAGACAGCGTCTTTATGAATCAGTCGGGGGTGAGAATGGGATGGGTTACTGCACACATCGCTCTATCGCGTCACCGTTCGCGCGAAGGGAGTATGAGGAGTATCGTACTACTTCAATTTTTCTACTGCACTGTCAAGGGTTATAGGCCAACACTTTAAGAGGGCACGTACCCGCCGAAACGGGCCGCATATTCAGACTGCACTATCTCTGTAATCGTCCCACGAAAGAGAGTACAAACAGGTATAGCCGATGTAGAAAAGTTGTAGTGACTGATTAAGAAAGACATTGTCTTTGAAAAATCTCCACACGCACAGCACCCACAAGCTAAGTCACCAGCACAGAAATAGTGTCAGACCAACTTCCCTTACCGCACCTGGCGTTGGGCGTTTTTGCCACTAAATGTCAGCAGTTTTGTTCAAACTGGAACTAGAACGCATTCAGTTGGTTTATTTCCGTACACTGAGGGATGCTGCTGTTGTAACGCGAGCCTGAAATCACGCCTGCCGGCAAGGTGGGATAAGTACTACATTTTTTTGGATACACCATACTAATATTTATATTGCTCTACTATTCTTCTCCTTCTCATAGTTATTTTTTGTTGTCTGAGACGTATGTGGGGGGGGGGGGGGGGGAGCGGATGCGCATGTGTTTGTTTCTGTTGCGTTAGATACTTATTGAGAGCGCTAAATGAACCCCAGCACATCCTTTTAATTAGGCTCGAACATCTGGCTTCTCCTAACTACGCGCAAAAAACAAATATCTTGCTCGCACTTTGTAGCAGCAGCAAGGACATGGGAACAATGCCGGTGTTAACTCGCACGTTGCCACGCCTTTCTACGGTAACACGAAGGGAACAATAACGTTCCGGAAAAGACAAGAAAAGATGAGTGAGAGGATTGCCTGTGCCGTTCGCAAGCTCCAGGAGCACCGTTTGTTTTGCGGCCGAGGCATAAATCAAGCATCGGCGTCATTAGCGGCGCTGTTGTCGTGCAGCAGGCGGCAGCGAGCGATAGCGCGATCATCAGCGACGACACGTGGCGGCATTCGCAGGGCTGCGGCATGTTACCGTTTCGACAAACCGAACCGGGTCATGTAACGAGGGACTCGGGTGCCCGCAATAGAAACAATGCGCGCAGATACGATAACACACGGCTTGGGACATATATGTACAAATGGTCAATATATTTGATGATGGTAGCTGCCGATGGCTACCACTGCAGTGGTGGCGCTGTTCTTGCCGTTCGGTTTGAGCCAGTGTATTGTATTTTTTGCTCCAGTGGATGATGTTGATAGGAGCGCCTCAGTTTAATTCATTTCCGGAAGAATGATTGGGCATCTGGCTTTCAGCTGCGACGCAACGATCGTATTGTTTCTTTTCTTGTCACATAAGTGTTGATGCAGCACGATTCATTCATTCATTCATTCATTCATTCATTCATTCATTCATTCATTCATTTGCGGCATCTTAGCGCCCCGAGGAAAGCACACATGGGCCTCTGTGAATATTCTTTTTCTTTCTTTCTTTCTTTCTTTCTTTCTTTCTTTCTTTCTTTCTTTCTTTACTTCTTTACTTCTTTCCCGTTTCATCCGTACATTCCCATTCCTGCGTAGGTGAAGAACCCACGTCATTTTTCGGGTTGGCTTAGTCACCGGCCTTTCCTTGGGCTATTCTCTCTTCCAACGTGTACGCGGCAGAATTTGCATTAGACTCTCCTCAGTATGTTCGAGCCACGGCCTCAAATTGAGCAACCTTCCTCTTTTTGAGTAGCAAGGAACCACATCCGCTTTCCCGCAACGCAGCAGTGTATGGTGTCACTGCGTTTAAAGCTTGCTCTGGTCTTTTCACTGTCGCAACTGATAGGCCCAGTCTCCCTTTCGCGCCTCATACGAAGTGTGGCTGGTCTAATTTTCTTTCATTTCGGTTCTTTCACGATTTTGAAGATACAAGTCTGTTAGGCTTCGGAATTTCCATGGACTATTAGCTCTGTGGATTCAGCTGATCGCCCCCCGCCAGCCGGAAGTGTAAGGTAGAAATATTGACAAAGTTACAGAAAATCTGTTGTTTACTGGGATCAAAAAAAAAAAACTGTACAGTAATTTACGAGAGCAATCGACTGGCAATCGAACCCATGACCTCATGCTTAGCAGTAGAACGGTATAGGTGTAGCGGCAAGTTATGAGGAAGTTCGAGATATTTATCATCACAGATGTTTCTTATTGAGTCTACCACGCCGGAAAACGCTACGCGAGTACCTAAGTAGGAGGACTAAACACTGGCCGCAGCAACGTATCTAAAACATTAGTAGACAATTCTCTCGCGATAGCGAATACCGTGCTCGCGGCCTGAGCTCTCCGAGTTCCAGCGAATGGGGGGAGGCGGGTTTAGAGACGACTTGGGCGACGTGCTGCGAAGCAAGACGAATGTGTATGCCAAGAAGGCGGTTACCAGCTCCCCGTTACTCGTCGGCACCTTATCCCTGCGCAGTGCACATCCAGTGCTTAATTTGTCGCGCACGTCGACAAAAGACCGCAGGTCTAGAACTATATGACCCTGCGCGAAGAATTGCCGTGTCTGCACGTCGCCTGTCCACGGCGGACAATCGTCCCGAACGACCAGTCCATCTTCTCTCGCCTTTAAGGATACCGTAAGCGCCGCACGCCGTGGAGGGGTAGGCATAAAGCTCCCTCCTGTGCGCCGAAACAACGAAGGAAATAAAAATGGAGAATAATCGATACAGCGCGAGCAGAAGTTTTCCTTCTACAGAGATAAGCGTTCTCGTGCATCCAGTATAGAGGTATCGCCCTCCTTTGCGGAGCAGTTTGCGCACCGCGGGAAGTGTGGGTATGCGGTTCCTGCTGCTAAAGTCCCGGGGCTTTGGGAAACTCGATTTCGCAGTGTGCTTCGCGCCCTTTCTGTGTGCCGTTTACTCTTCGCCTTTGCTGCTTGGATTTTTGCTCGCATTGCTCGTTGAGGCTTTGGATTTTGTTGGTGCCTCCCCCAAGGCACTGGATTAAAAAGAATGGCGGCCTTCCGCAACCCGTTAGTGTCTGGCGGGTGAAGCCCCAACATGGCTACCATAGCGGCAGACAATTGCTTTGTGCGGATCGTAGCTTACTAAGCTTTTGGAGAGGTGTTTTTTAAAGACAAACATATGCACGAGAGCATGCGCGCGAGTACAGCTTCGCAGTATTAGATTTTCTTTCTTCCTCCTTTCACTGCGCAGGAAGGATTTCGCTTTACTTATATTCATTCGTGTTGTTTAGGCTCTTACGGCGTTTCACTTTTTGGTTAGGTTAAGTTAGGTTAGTTAATGTTATTCTAGACATACAAGAGCCACACCGAGGATATGGAGGTCGCACAACTCGATTGTGCCCATATGATCTGACATTCTCTGCTGATCCATGCTAGCTGACTGCAGTATTAGTTCGATAATAAGTTGCTAGCGACTTTGAGAACTTCCTTTGATTTTTACGATCGTTCTGTCGGTTAAGGTTCAGCGCATAATGTATCGAAGGTTTGTGTCGCAACCGACTTGCCGTCTCACTGCGTTCCTAGAATTGGATGGAAACGGTGGCTTTAGTTTTGAATACTGATGTATTTGTGAACTCGTGTTTCTAGACCCGTGCCAAATTTTGATGGACGAAAGTGCTGAAAACTTCATATGAGCACTGTTTTCTTCCAATACGAAGCAACGAGGAGAAAACTTGAAGCTAACAATAGCCTGGAAATACAGCTTTGACTGGCGGAGAACGGCTTGTTGGGAAACTCATAATTTTATGTTACGTTATTATTAATAAATTATGCAATATAAGTTACAAAATAAGCGTGAGCAGACGACAAATTAGTTGGGAGAAGTGCTAGGTAACAGGGAAAGTTAGACAGGTCACATTATGCCTAGAACTGATAACTTGCATTCTGCCATTCACAGAATCTCTGACACCCGATATGCAGTCCAGGGCACTAACACACCGGGCGAGACCTTGGTTAACCTCCCTGCCTTTTATTCTTGTATTTCTTCCTCCCGGTCACCAGACTGTAAAAATAACCAGAGGTGCAACCTAGCGGACACCACGGTGTCTGGGATAACCTATATAGAGGGATAATTAGATAGCCTTGGGAGAAGCTCTTGTTGTGTGGCAAACTTAATTAGGCTAGTGATGAAGAATTACCCAATGAATAATTGCTCGCCGCCAGTTGGCGCGCAACCCTCTCTTGCGGGTTCACTTCGCGAAGGCTTGCGCGAAGTCGCCTTGCCGGGAGCACTGTGAAGCGTCCACGAGCAGCAACCCTCTCTCTGCACTCCGATGGGCTCTCGGCGTGCAGCATCACTCGTCTGAAGCGATGTTTCGCGGGTAGCTGGGCGGCTTGTTTGGGCTCTACTGAACAACGCTAGCAGGAGCCCGTGTAATTAGTTATAGCGCTCATTAGAATAAACCTTTGTTCGTTGTTGTTTCTTTGGTTTCGTTACATGGCTAACGAGAAATCGATTGATGCATGGTCACGCTGCGGCTGAAGGGCTGCGTCGTGGTATAGAGGAGCTGCACGGGATGGATTGCCGGGGCGCTGCGCTACTGAGAGGCCTTTCAGTGGAGGCCTTTTCACGCTCGTCGGCTCCAGCTGTCGGCGGCCAACAAAGTTACCTTTCTTCGAGTCGCGATAATTTGGTGATGTTCGCCTCAGTTTACACCTGTAACACGCACGCGTGCGTACATTCGTACGCACGTACGCACGCGCGCACATGGAAGCAGACGGGTACCGATGCGCACACGCGTACGCAAGCGCGTGGATGTCGAAGAATTCCGATGTGCTCGCGCAGGGGAAGAAAGACCAACCCACCCAGCCAACGCAGTTTTGGTTCTTCCAGGTGGTCAACTCTGAGCAGGTTTCTGAGCAACCATAGCGAATTTCACGAGTGACGAATGATGGAGTAAGCTATCCCCTGCTCGCACCTCACGCGAACCCTACAGGTTCAGCTATAACTGGAGTCTGTTTCTAAGGCCGGTTTTCATACATACAGAGGCTAAAGGCTTAATGCGGAAATGTTTCGCCATTTCCGGGACGACGAAAGTGAATACGAAGTCGAATGTGCCGATGTTCACGACATTCTCCTTCGTATATATTATTGTAAAATGTTACGAGCAACAAAAGAAAATACAACCTACTTTGTTCTATTAATTTTATTTTACATTTTGTCGTACGTTTTCTGTTTTTTTTTTCTTTTAGCTGCAGCCGCAATTCTAAGGCAACGCACAAAGCGCGCGTAAAGCCCTATTCTAAACTTGCTAATCCTGCGTATCCACATTCGCTCTACCTTTCTTGTCTCTCTTGTTTTTTTTCTCTCTTTATTGTCTTTTCTTCCTTTCTCTTCCCTTAATCCATTTCTTCGTAGTAGGGCGTCAAACCGAGCGAATGTTCGGTTGGCCCTTCTGCATTTCTTACTTTCTCTTTTCACATACGACAATCCTCACCGGAGCGTGAAGCATTTCACTCTCTATTCTGCATACATCTTATTTTTGTAGCAGTATTACGCACCTCCTATTTCTATTGAAGTATTAACGGGAGGCCTATCGAGTTTATGCCAGCTTACAAAAAGGCGGAAATGCAACAATCACTGGTTTCACTTTGGACGGAACTGTGAGAAAGGAGGGGTCTTCGTTCCTGTTTATTTTACAGGAATTATGCGATACAGCATCGGCTTTCACTGAAACCATTTGTTTGGCAGGTAGCTTTCATTCGGCACTTCGATTCCGGCGCCACACGTAATCTCCTCCACTGGTGACGAAATAGTTATCACGTCACGTCGTTGTCTTGATTCTCCTTTAAGCTGGGTGGTGACTTAGTCCTTACGACTCTAGCGTTAGGTGAAGCAAAATAAGCTAATAAAAAGCATTACTCATCTATAATTTCATGTATTTCCCTGAATACGTCGGCTATGCTATACGTCGGTTCGTAAACATATATACCGCATTGTTGTTTTTGTTTGTCAATTCACTGAACAAGAACTCAAATACTGATATCTCGTGCGAAAAAAAGGAGACTAAAGCAAAGAAAGCACAGCGCAGAAAAAAAAAACAGTTTACATTTTTGCAGCGAAGGCGGTTCAAACGAGCGTGACCTTTCCCGGCTACTCGCTATTGCAGCAGCGATCTAAGCAATGTAAAATATATTTCACTAATAGAGTTCTCGGATGTAATTAAGGAATGAATCCTGAGAAAAAAGAAGATGACGCATGAAATCGAAGCGCGCAATGTACAAGACGATGGTATCGAGAGCTGCATCGATAAATGAACGCTAGGTTTAATACAGTGTGGAACTTCAAATTGGGCATTGAATACAGCGACCAAATAGCACTGATGTCCTGGAGTCATTGCTCTTCCTTCGGCGAGCGTCTGGACGACCCAAAACCATTCGTTTATTCCTCTGCGTCCTTTCCATTATCTATCAGAACGTACAAAAGCCAAGCGCAATGCTTTATATGCGATGCCTAACTAAAAACCGCGCAGAACTATTCCTACCAGTCGTCGCATCGACCTGGTTTGACGATGGTTTAACAGAAGTGCCCAGTGGTTGATGTGTGTTTTTATTTGTTAGTGCACTGAAGCAAGCGCAGTTTGCGACGTAAAACGCTGCCGAAGTGGAATACTGCCGTTACGGCTGCGCAGCACCGGTGGCTTCAGCACGCCTTCAAACTCTCGCAACGGTGCACGTTTCTTACTTCCAACTATGGCAGGGTTTCTGTGTCAGCGAAGAAAATAATCCCTTTAAGGCTGTGAAATGTAAAAAAAAAGAACTAGGAACTATAGAGATACGTAGAAGAAATGAGCGCGAAATGGATACATTTTTTTTTTCTTTTTCTCCATTTGCCTCAAGTTCGCTCGAGAATGGTTTCATAAATCACGGAAGCGTTTTTTTTTTTTCTCTCCCCCCCCCCTTTTTTTTATTATTCACGTTCTGCCTAGCTCGCGAAGAGGACCGAAAAAACAGTGCGAGGTTCTGTTGAGCCATTCGGCAAATAACGAGTAGTATCAAAAAAAAAAAAAGTCGAGAAAACGTGGAGCTTTACTGAGGGACGGCGAGTAAGATGGTCCCGATGGAATCGCGTACGTGGACACGCCACGCGTGCAACAGTTTGCTTTCTTCAGATCTTCGAAGAGAGCTTCGCGAGCATCGGAAAACGGCCCTCTAGATTTCTTTGAAAGACTTCTCAAAAGAGGGACTACAGAACGGGCTTTTCCGAACGGCTGAGCCTTCATTAGTCTAGTGTCCTGTTTTTTGTCACGGTGGTATTTATGAGGTCGTCCTGCGGAACTATTGGAGAAAATGTATTGAACAATTGGCAGGGCAACAGTAACATTGAAGTCGAGACGGCCGCAAGCTCGGTTAAGCTTCACTGAGCTATCTGCTCTGTCGTACCGCAGAACAAACGGGACTTATAGCTTTTTGTGTGGCTTCCCCTATGGGTCGGCTTAAGACATCTTGGATACTCTTTGGGGATTAGGGTTTGTCCTGGGAGGCTTCGCTCTGGAGGCCTCCGTCTTCGGATTTGATTGAGACCGTGACAAACTCGAAACGCTGTCTGGCTTACTTGGGCTACGTACGTTCTTTTCGAGATCGAGCTTTTGTCTAATTTGAAGCGTTTCTTTACAAAGCTCTTGGAAAGCATAGCCCGTATTGTAACGAACTTGTGACGTTAAATGTGTTCTTAAGAGTGGGTGCCAGCCAATCGGAATACAGGACATATTATTAGCGACGGTGTTCAGCCAATGGCGAGGGGCAAGTCCGAACGAAAGGTTTTGGGAATAGGGCTTCTTATATCTTTTCTTAAAACTGGGCCAGTTTCAATACAGCTTGCGAAATGTCCCCTGCTATGCTTCTTTCCTTGAGAGCGCAGAAGCATTCTATCATAGAAGTCATAGCATGAGTCAGTATGCACGTACGGTGTGCTTTTAGTTTAGCTGATCAAACGTGGCACACACTTTTCTGACGCACCACCGACTCTACATATAAAACATTCTTAAGAAGAAGGATTAGCTCGGGGGGTCCTATCAATATACATGGGAAAAGAGAAATCGTTTTTGCTCGGCAACGGCTGCACCAAATTTAATGAGGTTTGTTGCATGTAAAAGCAATAGTTAAACTCTAGTGACTTTTGGTAACAAATGTTTGATTTAGGCCGTCAATTCTTTTATAAAAACGGTTGAAAATCGCGAATCTTTAGAATACGACACTGTGAAGTTTACAACTCTGTAACTTAGCAACGAATAATGATATCACAATTTATCAAATTTTATCTAATAGTACATCTTAAATGGACGAAATTGATGTATTTTATATGACTCTGAAAGAGGCCACTAATATGTGAGTAACAAGATTGCAATGCCCTTGTAAACAATGTAACAAATTCACTAGGATGTAAATTGGTAAATCAAATTTGTCCGCTTTGGATGCTCTAATGGATACAATTTATAAAACTGCGATATCTGTCCTCAGTGCAGTACTAAATATATTTAAACTTCGTGCTTCCATTTTGGCAGCGAAAGCTGGATATGACACTTTCCGTAGTTTTTTCGGCGTCCGGCAACAGAAAAAGATAATCATGTGGGCCGACCCAGGTGCAGAAAGGGTACCAAACTCAATGTCACATACCCCTGTGGGCTCTGGAACCTGCAACGCGCCCTTGAACTATTCTTGTCACACGCGGGACCCAGAGAGGTCCCAGGCACACGGGTAAGAACAGATGTTTTTGCAAAAAAAGGTTTTCGTACAGAGAGAGAGAGAGAATGAAGAGGAAATGCAGGGAGGTTAACCAGATATGAGTCTCCGGTTTGCTACCCTACACTGGGGATGGGGGATAGGGGTTAGAAAGATGACAGAGAGAAGAAGGCCGCGCAAGCGCTATTGCGCTTTTTGCGATCTACCGGCCTGTGTGAACGACTTTAACCGGAACGCCTTTTGTGTGTATGCCTCCATGTGTGCGTGTTTTTTTTTACCTTTATTTCTCGTACAAATTTTTCAAAAGGACGTTTGGAAAATCACCATCTGCCCACGATAACCAAGGCTTGCCAAGCACTACTGCAGGAACCACAGACGATTGAAGTCACAGCAAGGAACATTTATTCACCGAATATGCAAACGGAATATCTCAACCACGATGCAATCCTGAACGAGATGCCCGTCCTGTGTCTTTCGGAAACGTGGTCAGACTCGTTCGCCCAGCTCCACGGCTACAACGGAGTCATGTGGGATTGCCGAGCGGAGTCGCGCGCTGCAGGTGTTGCTACATGCGTAAAGAGTGACATTCAAGTGCAACCGTTATATCTAGCAATGAGCAGAATCTTCACCGACTGCGCGGATGTTTGTCTTCTACAAACGGAAGAAGGAATCGTGATCATGTTGGAAGAGTTTAGCCTGCAATGTTGCTCTAACCACATGATACCTTCCATGCATCACCGGACATGCATTTATTTGATTCTAGCCAAAAACCTTTCTAGGATGGCAGTCGAACCACTGTGTGTATATCACAGTGATCATAAAGCAATCGCGACTACCCTTACAACATAGTCTCAATCGAACATCAACCACTGTCTAGAATTAAACGTGATCTCTCAGATGCAGCAATTCTCTTTAAAACCAGCCTGGTGGTTATCCCAGAAAAGCGCTTCTGCATTTTATGTTTATTTCAATAGGCGGCATCGTAACTGGGCCTGAGCTAAAGCTTCCTCTTAATGCGAGAACACACTTCAGCCGCGGGCTGCAGAGAACTCCATAGTAAAAAGAAATCACATGCAAATGTGAGGTAATACGAATTTGGAACGAGTTTGAAAAAAGTGATAAACGAAGAAAAGAAAGAAAAGATAGAAAAGCAGAGAGGATAACAAGAACGGTATATCCGGCGATACTCTCACATATAAGCGTAGACTGTTGACTGTCCTACCGTACAGCATTGCAATTCAGGCCATCCAAGCTTCCTTAGTTCGAATAGAACGTCATGAAACAGGCTTTCTTAAGCAAGTTCTGTTTTTTGGAACCTCTACCGCATTAGCCTCCCGTAACGAAAGGATTTAACATAATCGAACCTGCCTTCCTGCATCCCATCCAAAAGAGATGAACGCAAATTTCAGCTTGAGAGAGCAAGATAGGAATTAAGGGTGCCCTAAAAAAGCGCTGAGCAAGTCTAGACTAAGTATTTTGTTTAATTTCACTTTGAGAGGTCAGTTATTAAAAGAAAACTCGAGGTGAAAGCTTTATTTTCTGAATTCTGAGTACGTGGCTAAGAATGAGCACGTACAGAGAGGCACATGCCGAGTGACCCAAGTTGTTTAAGAAAATTATATTCCAGGGTTTTATGTGGCATCCCCACGATATGATTATGAGGCACATCATATTGGGGGACTCTAATAATTTTGACCACCCGTGGGTCATCAACGTGCACTCAATGCACGATACACGGGCGTTTTAATGCGTTAGCATTCTTTGTGTACCTCACGCACATCGTGTGTGGTACCTATCTATCTATCTATCTATCTATCTATCTATCTATCTATCTATCTATCTATCTATCTATCTATCTATCTATCTATCTATCTATCTATCTATCTATCTATCTATCTATCTATCTATCTATCTATCTATCTATCTATCTATCTATCTATCTATCTATCTATCTATCTATCTATCTATCTATCTATCTATCTATCTATCTATCTATCTATCTATCTATCTATCTATCTATCTATCTATCTATCTATCTATCTATCTATCTATCTATCTATCTATCTATCTATCTATCTATCTATCTATCTATCTATCTATCTATCTATCTATCTATCTATCTAGACTAACTAACTAACTAACTAACTAACTAACTAACTAACTAACTAACTAACTAACTAACTAACTAACTAACTAACTAACTAACTAACTAACTAACTGAACTGTTTTCCCGCCTACCTGGGTGACTGGGTGGTCCGTGGTCAAAATATGCCACTTTCAATGCACGCCTTTCACGCCAACGCATTAGCGAGGTGCGCCATGAATGCGCTGGTTATGTGCCTCATAATCAAATTGTGTTTCTGGCACGTAAAACGCCACAATTAAATGCACTGGGTAAGTGCCGCTCATTAATGAACCTCTCTCAAACCTGGGTGACTGTGTATGCGGGACTGAGTGCATGCGGCAAGCGGGGGAACAACGCTCGCCGTTCACAGGCGCCGGCGCGTCGCGCTTCTCGTTTCGGAGTTGCGCAATTCTCGGCAGTTGCACCCGATTTGAGAGCACTTATTCGAGAAATGATCCATGCACCTTTATCAATCTCCTTCTCCGTTTTTTCCATCTATTTCGTCAGAGAACTGCAGGAAGGGTTGCAGTGTTAGCGTTTCTTCAGAACAAGAATTTGCTCTCCCGTTATCGAAAGTGACGCTACTACGACTTCATTTGCATTATGTATATCGGTCTCATGGCTGATGCATTCTAAATATAATAATAATAATATTTGGGGTTTTACGTGCCAAAACCACTTTCTGATTATGAGGCACGCCGTAGTGGAGGACTCCGGAAATTTTGACCACCTGGGGTTCTTTAACGTGCACCTAAATCTAAGCACACGGGTGTTTTCGCATTTCGCCCCCATCGAAATGCGGCCGCCGTGGCCGGGATTCGATCCCGCGACCTCGTGCTCAGCAGCCCAACACCATAGCCACTGAGCAACCGCATTCTAAATATTCAACGAGTATGATATATTAATGTTCCCTGCTCAACGCAACTTCCAGACTGTGTAGTTTCCTTGAACTCTACGTAACTGACAGTGGATTTCGTTAAAGCCGGACGCGTCTCAGTGCCTATGGCATTGTGCTGCTAAGGTCTAGGTTGTGGGTTAGATTGCCCGCTTGCGCGAATGAATTCCGCGGTGGAAAAAGACTGCGAAACTTTATTGTTCCTTCGGCCTACGCTAAAGAACACCACCGGATCAAAATAAATTCTGAACCCTCCACTACGGCGTTCCTTTGCAACCCGCGGCGCAGTTTCAAGGCTTTAAGTCCCTACAATTTAGTTAGGAGGAAGCCTTAGGCTAGGGGCTCCGAGAACAGAGAAAACCTTTTTCTCGGCAACCATGGCATCGAATCTGATGGAGTTTGTTTCAATAAATAGAGTTGAGATTCAGGGATCGCAGGAAACAGATTTTGTTAGGTCATCCGCACTTTAAATAAAAATTGTTGCAGTTTTTTTTTTACTAAAGGCACTGTTGCTTTACTATCCTCATCACTTCACAAATGTCATCCCATTGTCGTCATATCATCGTCATAATACCGTCTTCGTTGTTCTACGATGTTTTTCCTTCGTCATTTAATTTCAATCCTACTGTCGTCATTCAACTGGGATTATACCTCCGTTGTGATGCCATCGTTCCCATTGCGTTAGTCCTCAGGTAGTCGCTGTCATGCATCTATTGCCATACCGTCGTCGTCATCCCAGCTTCGTCATCTGGTTGTCGTCAGACGCTCTTTGCCGTCCTGTTGTCGTCATGCTGTCATCGTCACGCTGCCATCGTTGTACCATCGCTATCATTTCAGGATGGTCATCTCTATGTCATCACTACGTCGTTGTCATCGTCATACCGACTTTGTTGTTGCATCGACGTCCTTCCTCCTTTGTCATTGCATTGTCAGCATTGCGCAGTCATACAGTCGTCGTCTTGCCGTCATGCTCAGTGGCGACATTGGCAAGTGAGCATCGTAGCAAAGTGAGCTGACACCGTAGTCCCTGCAGGTCGCATGCAGCTGAAGCAACGGAAGTTTAAGAATGGCCACTACACGTATTAAGTAAAGGTTAATTCAGCAGTACAATGTGTTGCTACATTACCCCAATGCCAAACGCATTACTGCCGATAGACATTGTTCTTCGCAGCTTTTTTTTGTCTCTGCGTTATTGCCAATGGGCAATTTTTTTTTCGACAAGATTAATGACTGTATGTTCTTATTTCGCTGCATCGCAGATTTTTCGATCTATTCACTGCCTTCCTAAAGACGGCAATAGCACCGGAAGAGAGTTACAAGTTGAGACTAACTTGCAATTCGGACATCTTTTGGCCGAAGCGAATAGCCACGTCCACATGTAATATTCAAGTACAGTCGCTGACATATGCATAGGCAATCCAGCCTATTGCTCATCTTTGTTCTCTTCGGCCAGCAAGTCTTATTCCGTCGTTTTCTCACCAGTCTTCGGAATTTCCTACCAGACCGTTTGTTCAACGTCAATCACCACGTCCAATTTCGTTGCAATCTATATTATCTATTTTATTTATCGTTCTTCTTTATGCTCCGCGTATCTGGCAGGCGGAACCAAGAGAACAGCTCCTCTCATTGACTGCCGGAATACAAATGGATCCGTAAATGCGTGCTCGACGAAAACAGCCGCTCCTGTCTTAGTACTTTGCGTCGCGAACATAGTTGCGTGCAGTGTGGACTAACTGTGCACGGCTTGTATGCGAGGAATGACTCTCTCGTTACGAATCTCTGCGCACTTGGAGCCTCCACGATCTGCATCCGTGATCCTCGTTATCACAGGAGATTGGTGCGTAGAAGATAGACGACAACTAATGGCCCCCACCAAACTAAACTAGTAACGTTGTCGATCTCAATGTTCACAGGCAACCCAACGAAGGCAGTTTCTCGTGACGAAGCTCTAACTAACGCGATGGGTTAGGGATATAAAGTGCACCGCCGGCTGTGACGTCGTGTTATCGCGCCTGCATTATGCTGGGAAGCAAGTAAACTAGTTACGTTCACCAATCTGACTGGCATCTTTCCGAATAAAGTAGTTCGGTGCAACGGAACGGCAGAAGCAAGTGTCCTTTTTTCTATCTCACTATGACACGTGCTTAAGCGTTCGTGTTGCAGCACGGAGAGAGGCAGGACGTGCAGCCAGCAAAGTGCGTGCTGCTTCGAAGCTGTCGCTTCTATCGGTAGACGCGAATGCTACTCAGAAGAAGAAGAATGATTGCGGCGTACCGGAAACAGCGTGCCGACGATGGTTGATTGCGGCCGCCGTCTGTCGTCGCATCGGTTTTCTTTTCTTTTTTTGCAAGGCTGCTCCCAGCCTCAATTCACCTCCCTCTGCGCTTTTCTTCTATCTACTTTGTTTCTACCTATATAGTGATAGAACCAAGGAAACCTAGGCTAAAAGTGTTAGCCTGATAAGTAGGTGGCGTAAAGTTCGCGTCGGGAGTTGGTACTGAGTGAAATCGGCAAACGCGTGAAAGCCGAAAAGCAAGAAAGGTGAGATGATTTTTAAAAAAAGATAACAATTTAAAGACGGAGGTGGACATATCGCTTAACATTTTTTTTTCTATTTCGCACTGACGCTGTGTCACAGTTTGAAGCTACAAATTTGAGTGTATTCATCTTGAAATAACAAAAGAAGGTGCGTACTGAAGCCACAGAACATCTCATTGTTTACACACCGCTGCCTTGAAATATTTTACGCGTTGGTCAGAAGTAGTCAATAAATAAAAAGTGTTCTTTCAAACGATATTCACCTCGTTAAGAAGATTTGTAAAACAGAAACCATGCCAAGGTGAACCGTGAATGCGCGATAAGGATGCAGCGGGTCCGATAAGTAGTGGCTCTTAGAATGAAACAACAAAAATATAGAAAGAGTAGCATTAAAACAACGCTGAATGCACTAATCTGAAAAGAATTGCTGCATCACTGCATGGTTGTACAGGAAAGCGCTAAAGCGCGCTTTTCCTTCAATATAGTGTACTTGTGGCAAAGCCATGTTTTTAATGATGAACTCAACGAATTTAGCTAAGATGTTCTACTATATGAGTTTTGTTTAAAAATACACTGTGACTAAAAATACTCAGGCCACTGTATCACAAAGGGAACAGGCCTCAAACTTTCGTAATCCATGCTCTTAATAAATTTTGATAAGCTGGATTTCAGAGCGTATGTAACGAATGTAATTCCAATTAGGAAATGCCTGTTAGCGGTGTTTCTGTACGCTTTTGTAAAAAAAAGTGATGCTGCTTGCTCTTCTCGCAATCCTAAGCCACAATGTAGCTTGCATTTTTGTGTAGTTTTGCGGTTATTGTTGTCATCGAGCTCGATAATTGGTACGAAACAATAATTTATTTTTCTCCGAAATTGCAACGAGGTATGAATGGGAAAATTTAGAGTAAGACCAAGACTAGCAAGCCGCACTGCCAGTAAAGGACCGAGCATTCCTTGTGTGAGCACGATATTGTGGACACGTTTTTGTACGTGCGTCTAAAAAAATTTGGAGCACGTTTAAGCCTCGTCTTTAGGAGCGGAACGCGATAGTATTCGAGCACGTTTGGCTGCTTCTCACGCTTACCGGAAACTACAGCTTATGTAACCGTAACTTTTACCGGGAAACGCTCCCGGCGAACGCTATGTACGAAGGCGGGCTTTCTGGTAGAAACGCGGCCTCTTGAGTGGGCCGCGATACGGCGGAGGCAAGCGCCATCTGGAAATGTTTCAGTGAAGCGGGTGCGCCGCTACGGGTGCGCTTCTCCGAGATATTCACGCGCCGGCGCCCGTAAATGGCGGACGCCGTCGACGGTCTATGTAATGTAGGAAAGCTGGAAAAGGGGCTTGTTTGAGTTCTCGCGCAAAAGAAATATGTTTTCTCGTAAATTCAAATTGCAATCCGAAAGCTATCATGTCTGTAGGTTGTGTGTAAGTTGTACTTTACGATTTTTCTACGTATTTTAGCTTGAGAAATACAATTAGTTCAGTAAGTTCCTTGCGCCACATGGAGGGCCTGGGTGTGGCGAGGCCCTGGGTATGGGTGTCTCGAAATTATTTTCGCCGAAGCGACGTCCGACGCCAATGCCGCATTTTCTGCGACACGAGCTCCTGAACGCTATCGCGTAAAAAGCTATCGCATTTGGTATTTTATGACGTACATGTCCCGCAGCTCGGCTGAGTGACATCATGCTCCCGTAACCGGCACCTTTGTGTCAGCGGTGAAAGTCCGACCACCACCAACACAACGAAAACGGGTGAAAGATCCAAAGAAGGCTATTCGCTTTAAAAACTTCTCGTAGGAAGGGCACCATCGTTTCGACATACTAGATCAACTGACAAACTCGAGCTACATGAGACCGAATGACGTTAAAAGTGTACATCAATCCGGCGTGTGAACGAGAATTCGAAAAGGTGTGAAACCTCGGTATTGTAAACCGAACGCGTCGACGTTTTTAGGGAACTTGTAAGGCAAGCGCCAATAAAGACGCATACACTGGTATTCATTTCTCAACGCCTGAGCTGGAGACCACGTCAGAAATTGCCAATGCTGAGGTATTTTCTCTTCTTAGTGCAGTATAAAGAGCACGGGAAGTAGCTGGGGCAGGAAACCGTAAATGGGAAGCGCCAAAGAAGTTTTTGCGCTCCAAAAGCGTGAAACAACACCACCAGGGAGAGGATAAACGAAAATAGAGAACGTGACGACAGGCGAAAGAAACACGCAGTGCACCAGAATATCCCATTTGGACAGCTCTATAATCCGGAGAAGTTCTATATTGTTCAGCGTTAGACTGGGATATATAAAATTCGGTGGTCGCCGCGTTCGGACTTAGAAGGGCTTCGATGGCATGAACAATATCGAAACAGCGCCTTGTCCCATTCTCACCCCAATAGTGCTCCCCTCACACGTAGACGTCCTTTCCTCATGCAAACTCCCGGCAGGATAGAAAGCAACCAAATAGAAAAAAATACAGAGAAAGAGTATGACTTATCTTTAAGAGAAAAGCACTGAGAGGTCGGCTTGAACGACTGTTCTAGCCTGCAACTCAGCATATGAACAAGCAAGTAGGCAAAAAGTGACCAGGCTGTTGGAACGAGCGACGTGTATTGGTCATCTGTGAAGAGCTGCTGTATAAAAAGCAGGCGGGTGCGCGAAACGTGCAAGCCGGCGAAAATATTACGTGGTTCCCGCCTGTTTTGTCGGTTTACCGGGGAAGAAATGGTAGCGTGCTTCCGAGCAACGTGCTGTGGCCGCCCCTGGAACCTTCCCTGCTACCTCACTCCCCGTTTCCCGTGCCTCTTTCTCCCCACACATTTTTCTCTGGCCATCTGTGTGCGCCTAGCTGTCTCGGCAAGCTGGCTACCGATAATACGTCGATGGCTGTAAGGCCGCCGAAGAAGTTCCGCTTCTTGTGGCAGCAACCGTGGCTTACGCGGAAGGCACCGTGAAGGACGCAGTGTTTGACGTTGTGTGCACAAACCGTAATCGTTTTTTCTCCTCTGGGGTACGTTCAAATATAAAGAATAAGGAAGATTGGCGCCTGGCTTATCCATTTTGCGAGCGTACGTTTCCAAGGTTTCTTCTCCCAAGCATTTATGACAGCTCCCATGACCAACGAGGACACTCACGTTTGACTTTAGTCTACCACACGGGCTCCGCCAGATTATGTGTCCCATAGACAAATATATAAGTCAAGCCAAAGAGAGAGAGATAGATAAGTGAACAGAGAGAGAGAGAGAGAGAGAAGTGGTTCTTGTGGGAAAGGAGGAAAGGCTGGCACTACCTTCTGCAACCCATGCCGGAGCACGGCTCAGCGCCAGCAGGGTACAGGAGATGGGATTGAAAGAAAGAGAGGCTAGGAGGGTGAAAGGTAGAGGGTCGTCCCAGAAGCATCAGAGCAGCGCGGCCGGGAGGGCCCAGTGGGTTCAATCGGAGGAGTAGGCCGGAGCTAGACCGTATCGGAAGTGGCCCAGTAGAAGTGAAGTAGTGGCGGATCAGGAAGCCCGAGGCGGTGGGATGGCCGTCAGGCCATCCGTCTTTCTAGAAATTTCCTATAGTCTCGCCGAGAGCCCCGACGAGTCGAGGTACTCGACGACACCTAGGAAGGCTGGTAGCTGATTACGACAGGGGAAGAGGATATCTTCCTGTCGTGAACATGGGAGCCCCAGGCGGTAGAACTCTTGCAGAAGTCGGCCGCGGTGCTGCAGGTGAGCAGGGCAGGCCAGCACGAGGTGCTCCAGAGTGTCTGGTTCACCACAAGAGGCACAGGCTGGCGAGGTGGCATTCCCAGGGCGGTGCCGGTGGGCTGCCGTCCAGTAGCAGCCAATTCGCAGTCGAAGAAGCAACGAGGCATCCCTTCGTAGGAGGCCGTGCTGTGGAAGAAGTCGTGAAGGCTGGCCCAGGGATACCCGTTGGTCCGGGTGGCAGGCGATGATGTGCCGGCGCAGCCTGTGTCTCGAGAAGTCTGCGGCCGTTACAGCAGGGCTGAGGGGGACGCTTGAGTGGTGGGCACTTTTTGCAAGAGTGTCCGCCTCTTCATTGCCCAGGATCCCCACGTGTGCCGGTAGCCATTGCAGGGTTAGTGAGCATCCTGCGTCCTGAAGGGCCGTCAGTCTTGAAGAGAGCAGCGCAACCCTAAGGCTAGCCCTGTCAGGGTTCTGCAGGCAGAGCACCGCCGCCTTGGACTCGCAGAACATGGCTGCCGGGGTCGCTGGTAGCTCCTCTGCCAGTAGGTCCACAGCAAGGTGGAGTCTTGCTAGCTCTGCTGCGGTAGAGCTTGCATGTCCCGGTAGATGGCACAGCTTGCTCTTTTGTAGGGCCGGTGCGACGCAGGCTACTGTGGATGAGCCCGTCTCCGGTATCACGGATCCATCGAAGAAGATGTGAAGGGGGTCCCCAAGTCTCTCTTGGAGGAGAGAGGCTGCTGTCTGCTGTAGGGCACATGCTGGGGAATGGTTCTTCGAGACACCTGGCAGCTTCATCGAGATAGGGAATGGTGGCCGATGTGGTGGGCGATGCTGTACAGCGTTTGCAGGCGTGTCACCTATGACTTCGTTATAGAGGCCACACAGCCGTCCCATGTGTGATGCTGGCCGGGAGCGTAGGCGGGTCAGGAGTGCTTGACCATCAGCGGCATGGTGTAGGCGATCAATGTGAACAGAGAAAGGCAGGAAGGTTAACCAGGTTAACCTTGGTTGATTGCATTTTACTGGGGAAGGAAGAGGCGAAATATGGCAGGAGAGAAGTTCGCAGAATGCATGCAAACACACGCACCAAGCGTCCATTTTTTCAGTCCATTACAAGCGCTCATACAGGTTGTTTCAGCGAGCACTTCAAAAAATATCCAGATTGCCTGTGGCAGTTAGCATAATTCTAGACTGCGAGCTGGTCTATTCCAAGAAGCAGACATAACTTACACGTTAAGTTGAAGTGCATAATCGACTAATTAACAAAAAGTCACTAAGTTCTTTAACGAATTACGTTGTGGTACGTATTGCAATTTAAAAATTATAGCGCGTGAAGCTGCAAGGCATATTCACTGGAAAAGGATTTTGCGGACGACACCATTTACGAGATATGCACCGTCAAACTTGCGATAAAGTTGCACTGTTGTTACACTTACTTTCCTAGCAAAGCGTCGTTTTATACATTGAAGCACTAAAGTAACTGGAACGCCAATGCATTTCTCCGCAAGGTTCGGGAATTAATATCTCGAAACTGGTATCATCCAGAAAATTCGTTCCAAGTGGATCCTCCTTGCGAACCCCTCGCCTATAATTTGTAAATTGCAATGTTTGCCATAAGATAATTTGTTAAAAACTTCAAAAGTGAATTCGTTCTAATTAATGGACAATGTATTTCTATTTATTGTGCAAGTAGTGTCCGCCTTTTCGAGTAGACCAGAGTTGCGCTGTCTGCCACAGGCAATATTTAAAATTTTTTAAAGTGTTCGCTGAAACGTCAGGAATAAATTCTGCATCACAAACGCAGCAGAGCCTTTGTCACTTTGCACATTTCAGACGCACGAGGACATGGTTCCAACATCTTCCCCTCTGTGAAAGGCCTGTCACCTAATTTCCTCCACAGTTGTCCGAAAACTACACTTTGATTTTCTTATGATGGGCACTCACAAAGAAGATTTTATATGTTCCTTTTATGCAACTTTTTAAAATATTTGCACTGTCCTCCATTCTAATTAGGAATGAATATGAATTCCTAAAGAAAACACCTACGCACTGCAGCATCTGGCTTGCTGGCACCGTCTAACCCACGAAGGTCACCTGTTCTGGTTAAATACAGAGGCCTGCCTCGTTGGAGCAGCTGCAACAGTGTCGTTTTCAAAGGAATTACATTCAGTGCTCGCGGGCTGGCTAAGTCATATGGTAGAATTACTGTTGAATGTCCGACAATTTTCTTTTTAGTGAAACTTGCTCGGCCTTGCGAACTTGTGCTGAACTGATTTGCCACATCGTGCGTCCTTGCGCCTCGAATTGTTGATATCTTGGCCTCCCTATATAGTCCGCTGGGCTCCCGAATAACTTCGATGGTAGAGCGACCGCCTTGGAAAAGTGTTGGTCCTGGGCTTGATCCCCGGAGCAGGGTAAATTATTCTTTGACGGTGAAGCTTTTTTCTGACAGGCCCGTAAAGGTTTTCTTTGTAGCTTTGTGCTACTGTCTACGCGGACTACAAAACTTCCTTTCATGTATAGTTATTGCTAAAATAGCGGGAATGTGAGGCAACGCGGTAGCGTTACAAGAAATGTGTTGAAAGGAACAGGGGTATGGCAAAACGTATTTGTATTCGTATCGACGCTGCAAGGCAACTTTGTTTCTTGGCTAGAACTGAGGCACATACTCAAGAACTGTCTGAAGAACTGACCTCTTGAACCGTCTTAAACTGTCGTGACGTAAAGCAACGACCGCATTACTGCAGTACCTCGCGGTGACATGTCTCTGCGACTGTTTATAGAATTCCTGCGCATGTTCACGTGTCCGTCCAACTTGTGAGCACTATTTTCCTCCGTATTCTTAGATCATCGTCGAGTCGAAGTTCTTCCTCCAATCCATGAAGATGAGGATGATGAAGATAGTTTATTGACCTCTCCCTTGAAACGGGCGTTCACAAGTGGTTGCCCAGCCTGCTTGAGTTATTCAGGTATGCGATCAGTCCACCGGGTTGGTTGAGTACAACACCGCCACGGCTGAAGAAGATGCTGCCCTTACCAAAATTGACACTTATTCAGAAAAAAAAGGAAAGAAAAGCTGCAGTAACCACTTCTGTCTAGCGCTGGCACTGCTGCCAACTTTCTTCTTGTCGGGGTAGGAAGTTAACCAAATGTCGAAAAGACGCATGGCTTTGGGGTCCACGGTAAAACATCAAATAAGGCAGTGAAGGGCTGCATGGATTGGGCCTTTCTTGCAGTCAGAGAAGCGCAGTGCAAAATTAGTTTCGCAGAATGACTCAGGCGCATGCATAAAAATAATGGGCAGCTAAGTGCACAAATATCTTCACTTCAAAAATGTGAACACAAAATGGAGGAAGAAAAAGCAAAGAAAGTTGGCAACCAAGTACAGGGTAAATAAATGTGTAGATAGACAACCAGGAGTAATCAAAAAGAAAATGAGAGAAACAGAGACAGTAAATTGGATGCAAAAGGTGGAAACAAATCAGACCGCGGATACTTATAAGACTGGCAAGAAAGAAATTAGAAAGGAAAATCTTTACGACAGCACAAAGAGCAGTGCTTTGCTGTTTCAGGCCAGAGCTGGTTGCCTAAGGACAAAAATATACTGGAGCAAACGTTCGAAACAGAATGAGGCATGTGTCTGCTGCAGCAAAAATCTGGACACAACTCGTAATATCCTTCTAATGAAATGCGATGGCATTCGCCCGGCCAGACTCGTAGCTAACGCCCTTCTTCCAGAAGCGCTGGGATTTAAAGCGGATGGAAGCACTAACTGGTCAGCAGTCGAGATAAGCAAGAGACGCTTAGGGTATTGGTAGCAAAAAAAAAAAAAAAGGCAGGCAAAAGATGGATAGGACAGGATCCGTTACAGGCAAAGGTAACTGTTAAAGGTAGATATAGAAGTTTTAAGGAAGAGAGAAAACTTTAAGGAAATATAGGCAATATGCTAGAACGATAAGCATGTACGTAATTAGCCTCAAGCAAACTTGCTGACTGTTTGTCACCGGCCCTTTTCTAAGAGGAGTCCAATAAATCATCATCATCATCATCATCATCACCATCATCATTATCATCGTTATCATCATCATCATCATGTCGAGGTGGATTGCTGATTTCTAGGACGTCCTAAAATACGAGGGTTTCTCGCCCCGTCTTTCTTTTCACCCAATTATCTCTTTGCTTCGGTGCAGAGTGGCAAACCAAACGTGCTTCGGGTCTACCTCCTCGCCTCTGTTATCTTCTCTCTATTTACCGTGGCGGTTCTGTTACCGCAGCGGGATGTGTCGTCGGGGTGCACGGCAGCTGTCCGACCGAGAATGCAGCGCAGCAAACGCGCCTCCGTTTAGGCGTCGCTTCTGCTCCGACCGAAGACACGCCTATGCAGCTGGCGCCTCCTCCTCAACGAGCTGTGGCGCTCACTTTCCCACTGCGACTTGGCGCGACAGCAGCTCGAGCGGCATCCTGACAGGCCTGGACCGCGCTTAATAGGAAAACGCGGTGACGGCTCAATATCCCTCGTTGCACCCGGCTAGGTGCAACAAGGCTGAAAGATGGAAGACACAACCAGCTGCTCTCGCTTCCAAGAGCCATGTTCTTTCTTTTTCCATAGCTCAACAGCACTTCTGTTGTTTCATTCTATGTTTTTTTTTTTTTTTGGTCTCGGTCTCCCATGGACTACTTGTAAAAACTTGCAACTGAACTACGTCACAATAGCGCACGCTTACGGAAGTAATCAATGTCTAATGACACGAGCAACTTACGGCATCAATGTCAGCTGCGCGCATTCAACGGCCAGAAGGGGCATTGTCATCTCTTCCTCTTTTCGGTGCCCACACACACAAAAAAAGGGAAAAGCTGCTCTGCATCACTTTCGACAAGTTTCGCAACAGTCGTCTTACGGAAAAGAAGATTATTCAACTCTCGTACTAGGTGAAGTCAGCCGGAGCACTTTAAAAACATTATAGTGCATTTTGCTTTTTTCTTTCTTTCTTAAAGCGCCGGAACTGTATGAAAGATTGCAGACGTTGCGGCTTGCCTTTCTTGTGTTATTAGGAAAACATTATTTTCATACGTTTACTCCTCATCTTTTGTGCCTTTTCCCTGACCCCAGTGCAGAGTGTCCAACTAGACGCTTACTCGGGTTACTCTATCATCTCTCATTTTATTCTTTCTATTTACGGTCGCTGCAACCAACGGCCGTTCAAATCCCGGAGTGCATTCGACCATTTCACCTTTCCATTTGTTTGCAGTTGATATGCAAAGAGCAATCGACTGCATCACAATGAACACCGATCAGCGGCCTATTTGACCGTTGAGAGTTCGAGCAGCAAAACGCGTGCTATTGGCACGGGTGCGACTCCACAAATCCTGATTTGCTCGGCTGGACTTCGATTACTGAAAAACGAACACAAGTACGTCTAAAAGGGTGAGTGAGTGAATAAACCTTTATTCGGTGCAACAAAACGCGATAAAATGCGCACCCGGCTAATCCCACGACGGGACTGACAGGTCTACATCCTGCCGGCCCTATCGCGAGCGCGCTGGACGGCCAGGATTTAGTCTTCAAAAACGGGGCTTCTCAGGAGCGCGTCCCACTCTTCCTTGGTGAACTTGGGGCCCAACTGGCCGCACTCCCAGCGCATGTGAGACAGAGCAGCAGCCTCACCACAGGCCCCGCAAGAACGATTCGGGTAAATCTCGGGATATATGATGTTGAGGAACGCCGGATTTGAGGAAGAGTTAATTTGCGAGAGTCCGAGCGTGACCGCCTGCGGCCTGCTAAATACTACTACTACTACTACTACTACTACTACTACTACTACTACTACTACTACTAATAATAATAATAATAATAATAATAATAATAATAATAATAATAATAATAATAATAATAATAAATTATTATTATTATTATTATTATTATTATTATTATTATTATTATTATTATTATTATTATTATTATTATTATTAATAATAATAATTATTATTATTATTAACCCTTAAGGGCGCCTTTCAGGGTATTACGTAAGAGGGGAGGGAAAACAAAAATACAGAGTAGTCATGATAACAGAAGCGGTACGGACGTCAAAGGCAATAAAAGTAAGTGGCACACGTGTGAGCAAGGTGATTAGGTTTGAAAATGGGCTGTCAGTAACTGCCTAAAATTTGGGTTATCGTGCCCATTAACTGTTGATTGGGACAGCTGGTTCCAGTGCTCTAGTGTGATGGGCAGGAAAAATTTAGGAAACGCATTGGTACCTCCAGGAAGATGCTGTACGCTTAAGCTGTTGAAAAGTCGACGGGAAGTGCTGTGAGGAGGGACAAGAAGTGTGTTACGCAGCTGGGGCGAAAAGTAGTAAAGGTTACGAAAAAGACACAGCTGTGCAATTGTGCGGTGACATGACAAGGACGGGTGGTTAAGAGAAGATTTAATACTACTGCTACATGTGTGCCAGTCGTATTTTGAAGTTGTAAATCGCGCAGCCCGATTCTGTTCAGATTCTAACGCGTTAGTCAAGCAAGTCTGATGGGGGCTCCAAATTGGTGACGTATGCTCGAGTTTAGTGCGGATGAATTTTTTCGTATTCAAGCTTACGAATAGGGGAGGGTGAAATTTATAGGGACATGTTGATTAAACCGAGCTATTTTGAACAGTCAGCCATAACAGTCATATTTGTAGTGTTACATTTCTCGGAGATAAACAGAACCTTGCCCCAAAGCCAGGGCGGACAATGTGTTTCAGCAACTCTATTTTTTTTTAATGTCCATCGAGTCAACGTCAAACGAATCAGTAACTACTCAGTCTGCACGTGGGTCAACGTTCAGCGACAGTTGAGATCGACTGTGGAGGGGTGAATAGTCGCTGTCAGTCCCAATAGTGCTACAGGTATGAGGCTGTTCTCTCAACTGAATTGGGATGAGGTGTGGCGAAAGCACTTTGTGTCTGGCGTTCTTTTTGTAGGCGCATCTACGCTCTGAGTTACCTGACATCCCACTTAACTATGGATGAACAATGATATCACATTCGCACCGTCGTTGTCTTCTGTCAATCTCCGCATTATTTGCTTTTCTATCGCCACGACCTTGCACAGCGACATCGGTGCTGGCAAAACTTTCCAAGTCATCCGCGCCTTGAGTACCTCTAGTCGCTTTTTCACGCACCTCTTAACCGTGGTCAGTAATTGCTTTTGGTTAGTCGTTATTTACCGTGGAGTTCTGTTCTTTCATTTTGTGTTCCACGCCTGCTTCATTTGAGAATCCGTAACAGAGGTTACGTAACCAATACGTACTTATTTTATAGGTCACGGTGCCCTATACTGGCCCCACTAGGGGAGCGGAGATTGACCTTGAATTAGAGACAGTGGGTAGATATGATGCCGGAGGAGATTGCGCGAAATCAAATTTCGTGACACCCTTTCGGTGACCCCTTCAAACACAGAACGCAACTCAATAGAGAGTTCTTAGATTAGGGAGATGCAAGCTTTGGTGCCCGCTAGCGCATAGGGTCACAATACTGCGCATACGTAGACTAGTCTTCCCATGCGCAGTATTGTGACCCTAAGCGTTAGCGGGGCCGAAAGCTTGCACCTCCATAATCTGAAACTCTCTACTGAGGCGCGAGCATTTCATGCCGCGAAAACAGGTGAACGGTGTGCTTCCTCTTGAGGACCAGTGGCTGTGTACCTTCAGTAGGTTAGCTTTTACGTTTAATAACTCTCCACGAAGACGCTAGGGCAAAGCATGCATTATATTATTTGCTATGACATTGCCCTTAGATGGTTTCTTGCTGTTCATAAATGTTCTCCGTAATGCTGCCGCAATTGTTTGCCCAATACCGAAAATGTCCATGACGAAACGAAGTCATTCTTTTTTTCACGTGAAGGAGAATTCATCCGCTCAGTCCCGTGAGCAGTCTGTATTCCTTTTTTTTAAATTCGGTATTGCTCAAAGTGAGAAACCGTGTTCTTAACTAGAAGCTAGTAGAAGGCGTGTGCAGAACGAATTCACTTAGAATATATGGAGATCATCCAGTGGTGTTTAATTTGTAAGCTAATTTTAGCCGTGGTTTTGAAAACGCTTATTTAACGCGATGAGAAAATTTGTGCATATATCTCCCACGCCGTCAGAACATGAAGGTTTCCAAGCTGAATGTCTCGATATATAACACGTCTTCCTAGCTAGGTTAAAAACGGAGTTTTCAGTTTTTTAGTTCTATTAAATAATAACAGGGAATCACAACGAAATGATAGCCCTTCAATGGTTCTCAGAAGTAGTGAAGCTCATGAATATTGAGTGTAAAGCACTCTGTTTAATTCTCAGTCTTTCATTTGTGTGTTTGCGTGAAACGCACTTATGTATGAATCCGGCATCCACGGTCTTTTTTGCAACGGAAACATTTCGATTCGCACTTCCACCCTTAGCGTCGCCACAGTCAAGTAGTACCATTGTAATATATATATATATATATATATATATATATATATATATATATATATATATATATATATATATATATATATATATTATGAACGAGAAGAAAGGGTCAGGCGAGGGGCCCGATGTTTATTAATCATAAATCATATGACAACAAGCCAACAAGCAATGACACCAAATACAGCATAGGCTAAATTACTTGTACTTACTAAATCGAATTACATAACTGAGAAATTAATGGAAATGATTACATAACAGCGTTCCCGAATACAGCAACAGTACCTCAGCGAATCGATAGACGCGCTGTCATCCACAAAACGATTACAGAGACAAGCGTCTCGTTTCTGTTCAAGTACTCTAAGCGTTCAGCGACACTCTTCGTCCGCGTCCTCAGTTTCCAAACTTTCGCCCCGCCCTCGACAGCTAGCGGCCTGTCCGCAAGTCACGCGACCTGCGCACTCCTGCCGTCCGCCGATCTGCTTTCTCTCCCTTCTGTGCACCTCGTCCCTAATGTTGTTGTCTGACTTCATTTCTCTTTATTTTTATTTTTGTTGCACCCTTCAACTTTGCCGGGAGGACAGTGCTCGCTGATCCCTGCATTCGGGGTCGCGCCGTCACGTCCTCTGCACGTGATGTCTCCCGACGCCCATTGTTTTCCGCTGGCCGCGCCGCACAATGCCAGGAGGAAAAGCCGTGGGCCTCGCGTCCTTCGGTCCCTGCGACGCACCGACGACTGTGCCTGGCATTTGGGATGAGGGAACCTTCCGCGCCTCCCCGCCAACACCCTGATCCGGCGCGGTTCACCCCCCCCCCCCCCCCGCGCCATTCTCTTTGTTTCGTCGCGAGCAATGCCCTCTCGCGGGTCTTTCGCGCCGGCGGCCTGAAATATAGGCTTTGACGCGTGGGCCGTCCCGTCCTTCTTTCGTCGCCAGTGGCACGCGTCTCCGAAATTTTTCGCGCGTTTACGACGCGTCGCGATCTTATGTCTGGCCAGTTGGCTCGGCATAGTTTAGTGGCGTTGCGTTACGATGCGCGCAGGCAAGGAACTAGTGTGCGGAAGGTTTATTTATTTATTTATTTTCGATAGCCTCAATTGCCGAAACATTGCATAGGGGAGTGTGTGACAACAGATAAACGAAGAAAAGAACACAATGAACCGTGCAGCGTTATATGGTATTAGAGGCAAATTGTAGAAAAGAAATGAAATATAACAGAATGGTACTAAAACCTAAAATAAATGAACTGAACAAAAATAAAGGCAGCATGTTATACAATACTAGTGCCAAATAGGAGAGCTAGAGAAATTTGGGAAAGGAAGAAAGACAGGAGAGAAAAAATTTTTTTGAGAATATAAAGCTGACAGCTAAACCTCCATTGACGGTTTCCCACTCAAGGTTGCGCCCATGCTTGTATATAAACAGAGAAAGCACAGCAGTTATATTTATTTGAGGCCACGCAGAATGGAGAGCGTTCGGAGGGCTGGAGCACAGCCCCGTTCCGCGCTTTCCTGTGAATCGCGTTTGTCTTACTGTCTTTTACATTGAAGTGCGAGCCTTCACTTGACGCCAGAAATATCTCGCTCGATGCAATATCCGATGCTTGCGAAGCTTCGACGACCGTAATTCTATGTTACTGTTCGCTGCCTTTGCTCCTGGTAACACATTGCTACATAGCCGATCGATAAACCAGCGCCGAGTTCAAAGAATTTAGACGAAAGAAACGAAAGACGCAATTAAAAAGAGAAAGGAGGAGTCGCGCCTCGCCAATACTCCATCGGGGCGCGCCACCTCTCCGAAAGTCGAGAAATTTTTTCGGAAGCAGCAATGTTTACTTCTGCACATAATACTGGATCACCTATCGCGTCCCGCTTCGGATCATAGACGAAACTACAATTCTATCCATTTTCCTTTTAATTTTGTTTTTAGCTTGTGGCCTAGTGTTGAATGTGGTAAAGAAGAAGTGTATCTGTTTGGTCGCTGTCTTTGTGTGGTGCTCTAATTTTTCTGTCTTTCTTTGGACATTTACGGTTACCATTGACGACGACTGACTAACAAGCCGTCCCACCTCACCTGAAAGCACTCCTCAAAGATGATGCGTTTCCGCTACCAATGTCAAAAAATGAATTACGCTGCATGATAAAGACAACGTCTTTCAAAATGTGTAGAAACACTTGGTTTCACCAGAATTCTAAGAGTTCGGATTTATATCTTATTGATCCGTCTATTGAATTCAAATTTTCATTGTCATTAGACAGAAATATGGAAACCTTTATTCATCGATTAAGGCTAGGCACTGCCTACACAAATCATTTCCTACACAGAATTGACCGTGCGGAAACCCGCAGTGTGATTGTGGATTTGTAGACGAAGATAAATATCACCTCCTTCTAGATTGCCCACATCACGACACACCAAGATGCCGACTTAAATCAACCCTAATTAAATTAGACCGCAGACCTCTAAGTTTCAAGAAAATTTTGAGCTTTTGACCAACAACGTCTTTGTAGAAGAGCGCTTTAAAAGCACTAAACACTTTTTCTTGTAGACAGGGGCATTATTGGACGTTATTACCGCTTTTATTGTTCCTTTCATTTCATCGTCGCCGTATATATGCATTTGTTTGTGGAATATGTCATGTTGACTGTTCTGTTGTGACTATACGCGATAATGCATTTACACGATGAATTTACTACCCGCTGACTAGAGACTGTGATATTAGGCGACAGTATCGCTTGTATTTTTCAGACTTCTTTCTACATAAATGTGCAGCCATGTACCTTGCATGTTGTATGTACCATGCGTTTCTTACGTCGTAGTCTTCCTGTGAAAACGTTGCGTGCGAAGTGCTGGTGTTTGTGTGAAAAGCTTATTTGATATGTAATCTTGAACCCTGTATGTTGTAGGATGGAACCATTCAAAAGATAAGGAGTAGCGGGTGCCTTAAATTGTGCGTGAACACCTTACATCATATCGGTAAAAATAACTGTTGAATGTGAAACCGATTGCGCAAGCAACTGGAGAGCGAGCGTGAAACAGAGACAGAGAATAAAAAAGAAGGGAAGGCAAGGAGGTTAACACAAAACTTTCTCGAGATGATTGCTATAGACATGGGGAGTGTCACGTATCTCCTCCGGAGAACACTCTGGCCGAAAGAATGGACTAGGCGACAGGCGTACCCACACAGACGCGCATTTAATACAACCCACGTGAAACTAACAGCAGCACACAAACCTAACAAAACTAACACACACGGTACAAAAACTATCAGTACACACGAACCGGTAACACTGCCACTAGCGTTCTATTGAGAGTGGTTGGCGTTCGTGCTCACGTCTGGTTCGGTGCGTATGTGGCGTGGTGTGGGTCCCGTAGCCGGCGTCGGAGTGGCGTTCGACGTTCGAGGACTGGCGTCGCTGGAGGCGTCGTTGATTGCGTCGTACACGCTCCCGGTCCGAGCGCCCGTGGAGGTGTGGCCGATGATGTTGGCGTTGGGGCACCACCCGGAAGAGTGGTGACAGCGGTAGAGACATCCCTGGCCGTAGCAGGTGGTGGCGTCCTCCGTGGACTCCCCGGAACGGGCTCAGGAACGGCAGGAAGTCTGCGGAGCAAAGCCGTAGAACGCGAGCTCACCGGAGCACTAGCCGGCGTCGCTCTCTTCCGGTCGAACCGTCCCTCACCCGCCGAGTCTCCGCTGCTTTCTTCTCCCCCTGTGTCTCGCCCTTCCTCGCCCTTTTATAGCCTTCTTGTTAGTCCACGTAATCCTTCTCTTCGTCTTCTTCTCTTCTCCACCAATCGTCGCTTTCCATCTCACCGGATACTTCTCCACCAATCATCTCTTGTCACCTCACTGGAAACTTCTTCTTTATCTTCTTTCGTCTTCGGTTAATCCACGTCATTCTTAACGCCATCCTCGTCGTCTTCTTGAAACCTTTCTTCGTCTACCATTTTATTTCATCTTCCCTCTTATATGTGACAGGGAGAAACATGAGAGTGAAAGAAGGAGGAAAGAGACAAAATAATAAAGCAGAATCACGCGTGCGCCAAGAAACCGGCACAGCGTATATGCAATCTCTCTCTCTCTCTCTCTCTCCTTTATTCGTTCTGGTTTTGCAGCATCAATTATGTGGCTTTCTATGGCCGCGGATCATACAAAACATCCTTTTATGTACGATTACTCGTGGACGTGTAATATGGAATCGATAAAATTTAAGTTTTCATTCATTCATTGATTCATTCATTCATTCATTCATTCATTCATTCATTCATTCATTCATTCATTCATTCATTCATTCATTCATTTGTTCATTCATTCATATATCAAAATAATTTTTACACGGTGGTTGTGTGGGAACGAATTGGAAAAATGCAAATAATTGCGTGGCAATGGGCCTAAACCCGCCCTAACCACCAAACTTAAAACGCTCAGCACCATCGGCTAATACATTTTTCAACAATGCGGTAATGAAAGAAGCACACATAATTTTACTTATAAAATAAAGATATTTAAATAAGAACGCACGCAATTCGACAACATTTACAAACTGCTCGTAGAAATAAAATAACAAAATCTTTATTGCAGCAATAGGTTCATCAACCCTTCAAACGTACAACAAATCAGAAAGCAGGCTATGGCGTTAAATATAACATTACAGCAGTTGTGCGTGCCTTCGTGCATTGCACATGTGTAAGAACCTTCTGGAAAGAAAAGATATAAAAAATAACAAAGGTGCACATCTGAAGCGTGAGCAGATAAGCATGCATCTTCTTTTTAAAGATCGCTACTGGGCGGCATTGTTCTACCATGCCGGTAATAACATGATGTGCGTTCAGTATCTGAGTAATCATGTGCGTCAGCTCTTGTGTCCCGTAATTTTTCCGTATTGCCTCACTGTGGTAGGTTGTCTGTCCCGAACTATAGGTATGCTGTTTCTGAAAGTAAGCTTCACGGAATGCATCAGCGTTGGATCTCATTTGGTCGTAAATAATTGTCCCTATCTTACTGTAAAAACAAAAAAAAATATTAAAGTGTTGTGCTTCTGAAAGAGTTGGGCAGAAAGCGTTCGGCGTGGAATGCCTTTGATTCTCAGTCTACAATTACTTTCTTTATTTGTTTTAGCGGGCGTGCCCAAAATTGACAAACAGTAATTAATTATTCACTGCACTAATGTTACACTGCCTTGCTACCCAAAGTGCCAGCAAACACCTCATTTTTCTGATTACACCAACGGACCGTGAAATATCTGTACGACTGGGTTGATGTGGATTGAGCAAGTTAGCGTCTCATGGAAAATAACGGCAAGGAACTTATGGCATATACAGCGCATTCAATCAAGACCCCTCAAAATGTAACATAAATTTCGTGGAGTATACAGTTGTTTCTTGTTCGACAAATAACATATTTTGTCCTTTTATTGCTTAGCTCAAGTTAATTTGTTTTTAGCCATACTGACAAATGATTAAAGCATTTATTAACTTGCTTTTCTAAATTATCTAAATATTTAGCAGAGGAAAAACGTTAGTATCATCAGCACATATATTGACGTCTGGTGTTAATGGTATATTTACGATATCATTTACATGAAACGCGTTTGAAAAGCATTGAATTGAGTTCATCTGGTTAGGGGCGAGAGAATTACATATGCTGCGAACTAATATTTGCTGCCACTTCTTGAGGAGCCGTAAGAATCGAGGTGAGCCTAAGCTTGTCTAGGATTGTACATGTGCACGTTGTTTGTGGCACGCAACAAGGGGTTTGAAAACGCACGTTTCTTCTTGCTGGCGACCTCCACTTTCCTAAAGCTCAGGCGAACTCGTTTCTTATCCAGGAGTCGCTTCGGTTTCACGCGCGTACAAAAAACTACAATGTCAGTTTTGTCGTAGAGTTGCAAATTCACTTAGTTTTGTGTTATTTTTTTCTCTCATATTTCTGTTTCTTTTTTTCTTGGTTCGTTCTGGACTAGTGGGCACTAGAGTTGTCCGCAGCTACTTCTATATAAGCGACGTCTTTGCTTCTGCTTTCTACTTTGACCCTTGGATGCTCTGACCATCCAGAACCCTGAGAGGTTTAAAGTCACGTTCAGGGAGAAATACCGCGAAGTAACTACATTGGATTGATTTCTCCAACGTGCGCCTTGATATCGCATGTCAAGTTTTGTTTTTTATCGCGATTAGTTATACAGTTTACTGAAACCGCAGCACTTCTTTCTCAGAAGAGAACTTATCTACGGACATTTGGAAGAGGTTAAAAGACATGGAGGCGGCAAGATTGAAGTGCCGCCAATTCTTTCTGTATATCTTTTTTAATACTACTGCGACGTTGCATAATACTTCCAAGATTTTTTAACAACATAACCACGAATAAAACTAAACTATTTATAAGAATATTTCAGAAATACCGCAAGTTGACCATTTCTAGCCCTCATTTTGAATGTATTAAAAATAAAGTCGTTGCCTACATAAGGTAATGCGCAGTAAAGCGCAATCTTTCTAACGTGCTCAGACGAAATGATAGCGTTATGAAATTAGAATTTATGTTTTATTTTTATTTTAGATTACGTTTTGATCGTAAATGTACGATTAAAACGGTGCTCAGGCACACACAACGTCTTTCGCACAAATAATCTCGGAAATGCATATATTGACACTTAATAAATACCTATAATTTTTCTAAAAGATGTCGAACAAGGTCGAGCTTTCGAATGGTGTGTTTGGCATCTAATGAGCTCTAGTAGACTGTAAGGGTAAGTTATATCGTTCTACTTTTCCTGCAGAAATTTACATTGCGAGGACATCTCAAAAGGGGCGTAGTAGTCGTGGAGAAGAAAGAAGGAGCTGATGAAATAAGCAGGAGTCAATAACGATCGGAAACACGTTGACGCATGTTTCCCTTTGACGCTTGATTACGACAAGTCTGACAAGTCTGAAAATAGAAAGCGCTGCGATGCTGATGACGCTCGGATTGCGTGGCGAAAACGCGAACGCGTACAATTGAGCTTGATAAATCTTTGCCCTTTCGATGTCCATTGTGACAAGAGAAATGCGCGCCCGCGCGCATAGCTATCCATCTTCCATTATCACTACAAGCTATGAAGCCTCAATATGCAAATTTTCTTGTCAAAGAAAGTCACTGATATATGGAGTCAGCAAAGTGATCAATTTATGCCATTTGACAGCTGGAATTATCTCTACGAAAAACTAAAAGCGCTCCCTGACGTTCAAGTCAGCATGTTCGCGTTCATCGCAGAGTTGATCCGATGCAAGGTCAAAGCCTGGTTCTTTCCCTAAGGAGCCGGTTGTGATCTGCATTTAGAATGGCTCCCCAATTAGTCGTTTCGGAAACCCATCTATCATTTTAGGTCACCGCCGGCCATTTTATCAGGATAATAGGACACACATAAAGTTAGCTCCAAATCACGTTTCAAGATGCTCCCAACGTTTTTCCAAAGGCATTTGGTGAATCTTCGGGACCATTAGCTATAGGCTTTTGAAAGGGATTACTGTGTAGACGATGCAACGAACACTGTGTGGAGTATTATACATGCGAAATGCGTTCGGGTATACTGCACTGCGTAGGAGGTAGCACGACTGGCCTTCAAACAACGAGGCTTAATACTGAGATCGCAATGACACATCGTACGATCAAGCACAACGAAAAAACGATATTGAAGTGAGACTAAATTATATTTTGTTCTTGTCGGAAGGCCAAATAGGATGAATTAAAGCAGAAGAAATTTTTTTCTCCGCGAGATTACTAGACCTATCACTGTTGATCTATAATGTACTTTTTTACCAGTTTATCCGCCCACAGCACTCTTTGTATACTTATGGTATACCTCCTATGTGCGTTCTGTAGTCTACGTCTGTGCAGCTAGTTCGGTGCACTTACTACTGTACGTCTATTTTACATTTCTTATTTATTCATTTTTGAGTTTTTATTCATCCTTTTGATGGCTTCGGATTCAGCATACTGAGGTAGACCTATGTGTTTGTGTGCAGCGCGTTGAAGTGCGGTAACTTTTTGAAATGAATGAATGAATGAGCGTGTTTTTTTAATCGACGTCTTTCGCTGCAGAATACAAAAGATCATTCATTCTAAAAGCATGGTGCGGCCATGCTTTACTCCCTACTTATTTATACTTCTAGCGAGGGGACACGATGCCTAGTAACCATTCTGGACAAAGAAGCCTTCTGAATAATGGCGTGTGAATATTCAAGCGAAGTTTGCATTGACTCACAAGTGGCCTAGTCGTGGTCGCGGAAAAAATCCCAGTTGCTCCCAGAGCAGAGCAGCTGCGAAAAAGGGTGGTTTGATGAGTTGTCAGCTGCGTCGGTACCGGAGCGTGAGTCATTAGCAAGGATCCCAGCTGCATAGGCGCGCTCTCACGCCATGCGCGGAACTAGTCAGAGTCGTTTCGCTTCCGCCGTAGAGGGAAAGGACAGAAAATGGTCTCGCGCGCGGTGAGCCGGCTTCGTTTTCGTTCAGTTCGGTCTCGGAAAACGGATTGGGCGGCCATGCGTCGTGCGTTCCCCCGAGGGACGGGCAGCGTTCGACGAGTGACGGTGAAAACCAGCCCGTGAAAGGGCCCGCCGTCGGCTCACCGATCCAGCCGTTAGAGCCGCCCGAGCCCAGGCAAATAACAGCAACGAGAAGATTCAGAGCTGAGAGAATGGGAGGCCGAAGCAATTCGGGACCCTTACCTGCGGGTTACTCAACCATGACGAATGTCAGGTGCACGCATGACAAGCTTCGCTTACCCACATTTTCCGGTAGGGGAAGGGTTGGTAAATTTTTTATGCAAGAAACTCTATGAGGAATATTTGCAATACCAAAAGAAAGAAGAAGAAAAAAAGCGGCAGATCCAACGAGTTGGAATCCACGTACAGCGAGGTTTTCTACTAGTGCATGGAATCAAAAACCCGAGTTTGTGTCCTCCCATTGTTTAGAGCGGCAAGCATGTCTGCATCTCTCTTGCCACTCGGCGTCCCCACCGACAAAGCAGACGGCGTGGACAAACAGCCCATTCAGCAGGCCGACAAGCGCGAGAGGCGCGCTTTATCCGATCGTGGGGCGTCCTGGCGTTTTTCTCGTTCTTTTAATTTTCCCCTCACGGCCGCCACCAACGCTGCCGCGAATGCGTGGAGGCGAGCGCCATCTGGTGGTGGCGCAAGGAGCCCAGCGGCGGTGACGTCGGCCGCGCGTTCTTCAGCTATAATTAGCCTGCCTATTCAGCTAGAGAACAGCCACGTCGCAGCAGCCGCACTCACGAAAACCTGGCAATGTTTGCAAAGAAAAGTTCGCTCTTAAAAAGGAATGACTGCAGAAATTCTTTCAGAATTGACGCTGCTTACAGCGTTATCATCTTGAAAACATTCGCAAATCAGAGCTTAGCGCCGACGTCATATAGAAGTGCCGAATATTTAGCATCGTCTTACATAAACAAAGTAATCCCTGCCGTTTTAAGAGAGGCAGAAGTGTCGGCCGCGCTGCGAGTGTGATAGCACCGCTGTCCAAAAAAGAAAAGGTGGAATTTCAAGCATGCTATCGTTTTATTTTTTTTTCTGGTTCTTTCGCTAGCTGGACTCATTTCTTGCATTCACGCTCTTGCGTATGTCATGGCGACCGCTCGGTCCAATGACGTCCACAAGAAAAACATGTATTTGCCTTGGCTTTTTGTTCACTCAAAACAGGTCTTGGTGCTGTATCTTTTCTATTCAGTTGCTCTTGGCGTTCTTCGGCCGATTTCTTGAGCCGCAAACAGTCCAAAGAAAATAGCGTACGATGCTGATAAGCGAACACCACGCTTTCATTACAGCCGTCTGGATTCCGTGTATGTTTATTCTGTGCGTGTATAGAGGGGCTCCAAGAATTATTTTTCTTCTTGAGGTGGCCTCAACCCACGCGTTGTAGCTTGCGCGTGTATTTTTATATAATCTTTTTTTCAACGCAAAGCGACTGCTTTCTTTTGACACTTTATTATCTTGCGTCTTGATCCATAAAGCATTAGCTCAGCTCGTTTGGAACTCGGCTGTAGCCTTCTACAACGGCTGTGACCACAGGCCCATGACACATTGTTCCTTTTCACTGTGCACCACGCTCTTCCTGGTATACTTCCGATATAGCACACCAATGCTGTCCAGTGCCAGCAAAACTAACATCCGTGTCCTACCGAGCATTCAAGAGCAAGCCCTTCGTGAATGTCTGGGCCTACCAGGATGGGCTTCAACTGCAGCAACAAGTGGTATCGCACTTGACCACTCTATATCGACTTATATCCCTGCCGGCGGACTTCTGGCACATGTTCGCCATATGTCCAGAGCTCCTGACCGCTCTCTCACTCGCTTGCCTGAGAAAGAAACCAAGGCAGCATGTTGCAGATCAATTGCGCGGCAAACCAGCATTCTTTGTCGTTGAGACAGTTGCCCGCAAGAAGAACGCCATCTCCTGTGTGGTGCATGATAAAGTCTTCTGTGTACTTTGATGTTCTAGGAATTGCGAAGAAGGTGAACCTGACCTCAGCGGCTCTCACGCAAACCACATTGGAGCTTTTGCGTATTCGGTACGCTAATCGAATCCACGTTTACACGGACGGTTCAGTCTCGGAAAGTTCGACGGGTGCCATTGTTATACCACCTCGATCGCTCGTCATCAAGTCAGACTTCGCACGTCGCGTCATGCACAGGATCCGAACCCGCCGCTCTTCGCGCTGCTGGGAAATAACACTGAAAAAGAAGCACTTATCAAATATACACTATTTTGTGACTCTAAAGCAGTCCTCCAAAGCGTGCGAAGTTTACGATGTGGAAATTACGACCATCTGGTGTACCAAATCAACGAAATTCGCCATTTCGCTTATGAACGAGCACATGATATAATCTTTCAGTGGCTGCCGGGACATTGTGGCATCATTAGTAATCACCTCGCCGATGACGCTGCCCGACGTGCCCAGGCTGGAGCACCGACACTCCCTATACCTTTATCGGGAGTAGACGCCGCAAGGGTGCTTCGAAATCCCGCGCGTACCATCACATAGAGTTACTGGCATGCTCCGCAAGATGACCGTCGATTATAGAGCCTCGACCCATCACTGAAAGTGCAATTGCCAACAAACCTTTCACGGCGTGACGCAACACTGCTGTGTTGGCTGTGGGTAGGAGCCTTGACTAACTCCAACAGTTACCACATTGGAATGGCGGACTCACCCACGTGCGATAATTAAAAATGTGATGAGACCATCGATCGTCTTTTGTGCCACTGTTCTCGCTTCGATAAGCAACGCGAGACTCTCCAGTGTGCCTTGAATGGACCGGACGACAGGGCATTTAAAGTAGCGAAGATCTTGGTAGCCTGGCCTCGCAATTCGTCAGCCCGGGAAGCCATTCGGGCTCTTCTACATCATCTGCAGGCGACAGATTTGAGTGCCCGACTTTAGATATGCTGCACCTGGCTTAGTGCATCTGAAAGTACACTCAAGACTCGTGTTCTTTCTCTATCTTTATTTCCCTCCTCTTCTACCGAACCTTCTAGCGTACTGGTTACTCGTGCTGACGGTAATAAGCGCAGGATCAGGGGACTAATACATCCAGTCAACACTATGTTTGACGAAATCAATTCCCCTCCCCACGTGTAGGGGAGCAAACTGAACAAAGTCTAGTTAACCTACTAGCCTTTCCTTCCTCCCTTTTCTCTCTCTCTCTTCTTCTCTGTGTATTTTATAGCATGGCTGGTTCTGTCACGTGGCAGTGGTGTACTCTCTTTAGTGATCCCGTGTTCATACGCAGACGCAGTGATGCAAAGAGCCAGTGTATGGTGCGCAGTCACGTGGTGACAGGAATACTCGAGCACAAAACCACCTGCACTCTTTTCCTACATGCTGGCCTAAAAGTCACTGCTTATCTTTGCCTTTCTCTCTGATCATTCACAGCACGTCCCTTCTAGCGTACTGGTTACTCGTGCTGACGGCAATAAGCGCAGGATCAGGGGACTAATACGTCCAGTCAACACTATGTTTGACGAAATCAGTTTCGCGCTATTATTAGTTCGCGTAGCTACGTTTGAATGCCGAATCGATGGAAGTGGGGGCAATGTGTTTCTGTGTGTGCGTGCGTTTGTGCGTGTGGCTTTCGCCATTGTGACAGGAGGGACGTGTGCGGATTATTTATGGCGGGTGCATAGAACAAGTTGCAGTGTTTTTTTTTTCCTTCTTTAGTTTCCTTTTTTGCAAGTGGGGTTCATGTCCATGCCATATTTTTTTTAAGCAGCCTACGCTTAATTTTACGCGGGGTATCGGGAACAGTGGCTTTACTTATTACGCGAAGTTTATTGTGCAGCGCCACGAATAGCCCCATTACCTTTGTCGACTAATGATTATTTGTTACTTTTCTGACTTCACAACCGTTCGTATTCCCGCAATGTCTCATTTCTTGCGTCATTGCAAGAACGTGTCCTAAAGGTAAACATGGCTGGCAAAGAGCAGCTAGAAGCTCGCAAAGGCCGGCTGCCTTGCGTCAGTGCAAAAAAGCGCACTGGAAAAAAAATGTACAGCTAGCTGGCTAGCTATGCTTTCTTAAAGCGCAGGCTGTTGCCGCGAAGCAAGGATCGGAAACCATGTGTTTCTTGTTGAAAAAAGATTAATAGTTGCTTCCCCGTGTATTTTAGTTTCATGAAGATTGAAGACTGTAAGAAACTTAATATAGGTTCTTTTAAGGAGGGGGAGACAGGCTGCCTTGTTTATCACACTACAGGATAAAATGCTGAGAACGTATGTACAGCAGGAAGAATGGAATAAGTTAACCACGGCTCAACGCTGACGCTTTGTGGGGATTGTTCTTGAGCTCCAGGAAAATTGTAAGGTATCCTTGTCTTTAACAGTTTCTTTGCAGCCTTGTGCTCTTTAGTTGGCGCGGTAGGTTTTCTCGGCTGCTGCCCTACCGCGTCTCTCTTTATTTCGGGTTTGTTTTCTTTCTTTTATTCCTGCCATATTCCGCCGGAAACGTCTTCATGTTCCAACTGGCTTCACCAGATTGCTCTGTGTTCGCTTTCATTTTTGACTGAGTTTCCCATTGGCGATTAACTCTCTATTTTACAGCGATCTAGCTCTTTCTGGCCCGCTCACTTTTCGCTGCTTTCCTTTTTGTTTTGAGTGGCGACTAAGATGTCGTTTTGGATTTTCGCTGGTGTGCTGAAGCTCATAGGCACCCGTGATGTACAGTACTATTAGCCTGTATTTGTAGTGACGCAAGCGTAGTTCAACCAATGGCGCTGTTTCTAATAATTCAGTGTTCTTTATAGTCTCCAATTCCTTCTTTGTAGTAGATATTGCCAATGTGGTACTGCCGTAATCTTTACCGTGCCTACCCTTTCACCCCGTGACATAGGCTGAGTTCTAATACTCACTGTTGATATGGAAATAACTAAGCTGACGGTAGTCATCTAAAGTCTAGCTCCACTTCTGACGAACCCGGCAAAAGGGGCATCTTCGCGAAGACAACATCGGGTTTAAACACAATGCAGGCTATTACTTTCCTGTCCAAACAAGATGGCGGCTGGGCAGATTGCTTTATAATTCAGCAGGAAGGTGGTCTGCGCCAAAAAAACGTAGTCAAGGTTTTTTTTTCTTTTTCTCTCAGCACCTATTGTGTTTTCGTTCGTCCGCACACACAGCGTTAAAATATACGGAACACCCCTCCCTCCCTCCTTTCTTTCCCTACACTGGGAGAGTTGGACACCACAAGAGATGCGCCCTGCACTGTGGCCGCTGCTTGTAGCCCAATTCAAACACATCAAAAGATCAAAACCAATGGATTCACCACCACCGGGGACTGAGCTCAACACCGACAGCGAATACTGGAGCTGTAGTCGTTAAGAAATAAAGTGTAACTCCCGCTCTCAAAATGCGGGGATAATATCGGATTCTTCAAAAGATTTTTCTTGTCGACGCGAGGTGACGGCCCATTGCAGAGACATCTTTCAAACAAGCTCCGTTAGTTAAGCTCGAAACTTTAGTCTTTGCATTCAAATTACAGTCTTCTTGCTGGCCGGAAGCGGAACTCACCTTTAAATGCGCGGACGCTCTCGCGTGTGCTAAATTTCTCTTCTCTTCCGGCGCGCAGGCCCGTGGCAAGGACTCCTCCGCTGCCGTCGCCATTTGCTGGCGTCCTAGGACAGCACGGCGTGAGTCGCCCCATGCTCGCCGCGGATGACCGGCCCGAGGCCAGCGCTGCCGGCCACCACGCTCGCCAGAGGGCGACACCCACACATGGCCCTGCTGAGAGCCGCGGCGAAAAAGGTCAGCATCCTAAGTTCGCTATCGCAGGTTCGAGCAGACATCTTTGTTCCTCAATTTCTTCCTTTCCTATTTCCTTTCTTTCTTTCTCTCTTGTAATTTTTGTTTTGTGTTTAATGCACAAATGCATGAATTATGCAGCTTCTTTTGTTTTTGTGCTTTCTTTTGTTATTTTTGTTCTGGTTGACATAAGTTGTACGAACGTGAACAGCCGCTGAATGGTAGCCGACGCTCGTAATGATCCAAACAGAAGAAAACAGCAATAAAGACGTGCCAGGTTCGAAGCTGCTCGCGCGCCGTCCTAATGACTTGTGACAAGCGATTCAGAAGTAAACTAAAACCCTTATTTGTGCATGCGCTTATATGCGCCCTGCGTCTACGGGTACTTGCTTGACTCTCTGTCGGAGCGGTGGCGGTTAGTGCGCTTGAGAATTCGGTTGCGTACGCATAGGCTGAAAAAATGGGTTTTGCGGAAAGCACAGTGGATTGGATTACGCTCAAAAAAAGGCAATATCTTAAGGGTATACAAAGCTCTTCTGCCGCCTGCTTCTCTCATCATCTGGACGCTTAGCGGCGCAGCGCATTTTCTTAACACAACTTGTGAGCAGGCAAAGGCAAAACAAAGATGACCAGTGCTTAATTGAACAATGCGGGTGAAGAACTGAGACCTGGTTGTAAAATTTTAGTGAAAGGACACTGACCAGCGGTAAGCGCCGATTTGAAATTTCTTGGAAGAAAAAGGACTATCACTTTAGTGGGGGTGAACCCTCGATTTTCCTTTCACTCCGATTTCGAACACACTAAGTACAGCGGCGATTACGCACTTGTTGTAACAAGGGAAAGAGAAAACGGAAGAAAAAAAAGATAGATAGATAGATAGATAGATAGATAGATAGATAGATAGATAGATAGATAGATAGATAGATAGATAGATAGATAGATAGATAGATAGATAGATAGATAGATAGATAGATAGATAGATAGATAGATAGATAGATAGATAGATAGATAGATAGATAGATAGATAGATAGATAGATAGATAGATAGATAGATAGATAGATAGATAGATAGATAGATAGATAGATAGATAGATAGATAGAGAAATAAAGATGAAATAAAGAAATTCAGGGACAGAAGAATTGCGGATTAGAAGGAAAAAAAAGATACGCACAAACAACTCGCCTTGTCCGCACATACTGGCATAGTAAGGAAATCAAGGAAGGCGAATCCGGTGCATCGAAGCTCGTTGTCATCTGTAGCGCTTAATGAAGCTGCGCAGGCAGTTTTTTCTTTTGTTACGTCATCTCCATTACAGCACTTCATGTCACTGCATCGTTCTCCTACTTCGAGATGGAAAACTAATGAAAAAAAGAACGGGTTGTGAGATTGCAACTATTCATCTTGTCAGCGCGCCGAGAATTCATCCCTTTGTCATTTCGCACCGTGTAATTTCGTTAAAGCGTACGAAGCGGATGACATTTTTGGAGCCACAAGTATTGAGGAAGCCATAAACAAAAAAGAACAACAACAATGAACGATGAGCGTGCAGAGGGCATAAAATTCCCGTGTAGTACCAAACTCATACCGCCGAGGAAAGAAAGAAGCCAAAAGCGTACTGAAAGAACCAGTCTTGGTGAAAGCAGGAATGGGGGAATGCACGCAGAAGGTGCCGATGCGAGCGGAGCCTTGAAAACTAATGTATGCAGAAAGAAAAGCCGGGGATGTGATGCGCCTTCTGCCCTAAATTAAAACACAAGCTGGCGTGTTTTTTGGAGTTTTTGCCATTGTATTTCCTCCCCCCCCCTCTCTATCTTGTTCGTATCCTTACTTGCCTCTTTTGTACAGACTTCTTTCTCCTCTGCCACCCTTGTCCTGTTTGTTGAAATTGAACCGCCACCTCCTCCTTCCTCTTTCTTTTTCCGCCCAAACAATACGGTTCGTGATTGCGTTGCGTGACTGTGAGCTATGCCCATTCTTTGCAGATTCAATTATACTTTCTTCTATTTAGCCACCGCTCCGTCCACTTATTTGTCATAAGGAAGTTTTCTCTTTTCTGCACGCCGCTAAACTGTTTTTTCTCGCTTTATTTGTATGACGACATTAATGTTAAGAAAAGAAGCAAATAGAGTTTGATCGTAGCTTTTCTTCGAGTTGCCGCTCTGTTATTGCGTACCATTGGGGCTGCCTGCGTTTTCTCTGACCCAGGTGATCGCCACATCTTCCCTTTTTTGCAACAAGGACTTAGGCGTGTTCCTGACGCCGCATTCTGAAAACTTCAACTCAGTCGTCCCTAATGAAAGAAACTGTACTTCATATAAACCGTATCCAAAAGTCTACTATGAAGAAATGGAAACGGTTGCTACGATGAAATAGATTAAAACGCTCCCGTTTATTCTCTTTATATTGTCTGGGAGTAGCCCTGCTTGTTAGCTGTCATCTTTTTTTCTTCCGTAATGTGAGCTTTCTTCACTTACGTTTTCTTAAGCAGTGCACCAAACAAATTCAGACCACTCGGCCACGAAGAACGTATTGTATTCGGCTTATTTGGGTTAGGTTAGATTCATTGGAATATTCTAGCTCAGCTGCTTACTGCTCCGCATTATTCTCCAATCCGTGGAACTTTCGTCGTTAGTCTATGACATATGATTGACACAAAAGCACCCGCCTCGATGACCCAGTGACTATGCAGTGCTATGCACTGCTACGCGCTGCTATGCACTGCTGTGCTCGAGGTCGCTGATGCTATCCCTGCCGCGGCCGCCGCGTTCTGAAAGGGGCGGAATGCAAAACCGCTCGTGCATCTTGCACGTGGCGCACGATAAAGAACCCTAGGCGGTGAAAATAATTCCGGAGCCCCCCTCCGCTGCAGCGCGCCTAGTTTCGCCACATCAAGCCCCAGAACAACAACGCCTTTTTGTTCCAACCGTGCAATGTGCAGGCCTGGTTGCTGGCCGTTATGGTAACTTTCAATATATGCGACAAATATTAGTTAGAAGGGTAGAGCGTTAAGTGAAATTGAAAGGAATGAGCTTGTCTGACATCCTATTCCAATAATAATTCAATGTGCGCAGAAATTGCCCGTCTGTTGCAGCAACTAAGATTTTCTGCAAGAAGGAATCGGTTCGAGCTGCGACAATGACGCCCGATTAACGCTGTTTCGTCAGCGTGTTCTCGTAGTACATAGGTATATGGGTGTTAAACAATGAACGCCTTCTGGAAACGAGCAGTCGAATATGCCAATATATACATCCTTACTATTGCGACTCACCTGCTGCCCCTTGTCCCATACGAAGGCTTCAACAATGAGCAAGCAAAACTGTACCAGCGCAGGCGTATGGTGCATAACAGTCTACGTAAAAGGTTGTCTACGGAGTATTGCTCATAAGCAGAGTACTGTAGACAGACAAGAACATAGTTCCATTGGCTTGCTGGCACTGCAGTCGCGATTTCACCTATTCACTTACGGTATAAGTAGACAGGAACCTTCGTGCTTTTAGCAGCATTTAGTTTAAACAAAAAAAAAGCATTCTGGTGTTCATAACATTTAGTAAGAAGCCCGACAGTCAGGTGTTGTTTACCACTTATTCCACATTGAGAGGTAATCTTGGCGAGCTTCAAGCTATTTTATTATGTACGGCCGCTTCAGAAAGAAACACGCAGCTATGTCTAGAAAGGGCACCCATAGCGTAAGAGGCCTGGTTATGTAACATCGACCACAAAATTAAAAAGTAGGCGTTACGCTGGCGTCCTCATTTTTCTTTTCGTTCGTGTCAGAAACAAGGGTTCGCACGCTTGTCATCTGTGTGTGAGAGAGGGAGGTTAAAAGCGAATGCCTTTGAAAAATGAAACGCGAACCTCCGGACTTACGTCTCGCCCAAATGGACGTCTGGGGGCGACGTCCATTCTCGGAACAAAAAATAAAGGCTGTGCAGAACAAGAAATTTCAGGAAAAAAGAGCTGGACGCCTACGGATTTTTTGGGGGGCTGAGAAGTCTGCACCGTTTTCGGAGTTGGGCACGAAGTTGGATGATGCGGATCGCCTCGCTTAAAAGCATGCGCCCCTTTGCACACATGAACGCTCCCTTATAGCCAGAGCCTCGACATTGGCTGACTGTGGCAGCCACCGTTGAAATAGTCCAGCGCTCGACTACGTCTCTGGTGAGACAATAATTTCTTGTTTTCTGAAGGTCAGCATTGTCGTATACCGGGGCAATACAACCGCGACCACCAAATGAAATACGTAGATTATTGGGTTTTACTTGTCAAACCACGATTCGATCATGAGGCACGCCGTAGCGGTGGACTCTGGAATAATTTGGACCACCTGGGATTCTTTAACGTGCACCTAAATCCAAGTACGCGGGTGTTTTCGCATTTCACCGCAATAGAGATGCGGCTGCCGTGTCCGTCATTCGATCCCGCAACCACGTCCATAGCAGCCCAACACGATAGCCGCTAAGCAACCACGGCGCGTAAAAAATTAAATATTTAATGTGTGGCCTCCCCTATGCCATAGCTATATGTGATTTTTTTTTCTCGAGAAACGAGCGAATCATAGATATTCGGATATCATGATACCGAACAGGGCTTTAGTGGATGCGAATGGAATCTCACTTCCTTTTTTCTTTAGACATTGAGACCTATGTTTGTAGTACGTTTCATTGAATATAATGACCGCAGCATTCCGTAAAGGTATGGCTAAAACGAATAAGCCGTAACCGTGGTTACCTAACACAAGCTACAGTTTCTGGAACGTTGCACGCTTTTCTGCTGATCCAATGCAGGAGAAAGAAAATTCAGCCGAAAGTTGAGCATTAACGGGCGTTGCGAAATGGATTGCGCCACATCTGGGAAGAAGTGGCGGCTTCAGCAAAGCACTAATGTTCAAAATAGCGGTGACTCTATTGATGACGCGCGTGGCTCGCTTCCAAGAAAACGACTTCGAATAAATAATAGTGAAAATAAAACGTGACCAACAGCCATTTCTCACACTTTTCCGCTTCTTCGGCGCGTTTCTGTTAGTATAGCACAAATTGGATTCTCTCCGTACCTTCGGTCGTTATAAGCGCCATCGTTGTGGACGGCAGGGTCCTAAACCTAAAGCAACAAGCGGTCTCGCTTTCACCGCATGGTGGCCTTCTACACATATTTCTCGCCATTTCGGGGAACAGTGTGCACCGAAAGAACTGAGGCCTTCGGGGCCTTCGCAGAGTGTTTATTTTCTCGTCGTCGATGTAAAACGCGTTGCAATGGGAGCAGATCTGTCGCAAAAATATGAAAGAGGCGCGTGTGTGTGTGGGTGTGTTTGTGTTTTATTTTTATTTCTTGCTCCTTTTTTGCCCAAAGAGACGATTCCACTGCAAAAAAAAATAAAGGACCAAATGCGAATACAAGACAAATACAAACAAATATCAATACAACGCATAGTGCGCTGTATTTGGAAAGGTGGCACTGAATACGCTTCGTCTTCTAGCGATGTTTCAGAGCAACACCCGCAGTATTTTTATATTAGCGTGACCCATATCAATCAATCAATCAATCAATCAATCAATCAATCAATCAATAAAGTAATTTTTACTAACACGCCCCAGAACAACCTAGTGGTTTTGGTAATGGAGCACGTAGGAAATGGTACGGCACACGTACACTACTAAACATGTGCATATATATATATATATATATATATATATATATATATATATATATATATATATATATATATATATATATATATATATATATATATATATCGTTCGTGAGAGGCGTACAGGGGCACAGGGAGGTACGACACACTCATCGAAGCACGTTTAAGGCTTCACACTGTTTGTGTCACAGTGGCACACCCATACTGGGGTAAAACCCAAAGACGGGCATATACGCAGCAGAACATACCCAGTGCCGAAGTCGTCTGTTCGGTCACACACCCAAACATATATATATATATATATATATATATATATATATATATATATATATATATATATATATATATATATATATACACACACACACACACACATTGGGTGAGAAAGACAGCCAACCGCACACACCCAACCCCGGGGACGACGACGCAGAGAAAGCTTCGGTTTAAAATGCTTTGGTTGGTCACTGCAGTTAAAATAGTACATTGCGAGTTTCCAGGAAATCGTCGTGATGTCGTTCGGACAATGCTAACCCGACGTGAGCACCTGTTCAGAAGCGTTAGGGACTGTCTCAGCACGTGCGCTTGGCCAAAATTCCAGAGACGTTGTGTTCTCGTTGTCAAATAAAAAAGTATCTGGTTTAAGGAGCAACATTTCGTGTACAGTGAGAGGATTGTCAAGCCTAAAATAAACCACGTGGAAGGAACACGTGGCCTTGAGATCTAAATCGAAGGTTTGCTGCGACATGTTAAGCAGCAATATTTGGCCTTGGTGTTGCGACTTGCAGTAGTGCTCACATGAACTTTCTTTAAACAACGCCTGAACGTGATCGGCTTTTTATTTAAGGTTTATTTTGGCATAGCTTGTGTATGTTTGATTCGATGTTTGCTTATTTGTTCTTACGCGCCAACGTAAATGGCGAGCTCGGGAAATCGGCGGTGTTTGTATGAAGCCACGAAGCAAGCAAACGGGGAAGTAGCCTAGGCCACAACGCAGAAATCAGAGGATCAAAATTGTTAAGCGCCCTTCATACTCTTTAAACTAATACTTTAAACAGAAAGTCTGAAACGCGTGTGCCTTAAGTTACGCTGCTGCAATCTCTGCTATTAGCGGATAATGAAAGCAGTTATGAAGAACCAACCCCACCTACTATTCAAGAGTGCGTTCAGCATGCATTAGAAGGTGGTTATTTGCGGCACTATAATTGCGCTCTGTTATGGGGGATGCTTACCACCTTGCCTTACCCGTACGCGGCAGACAACCGGTGCTTCGAGCGCCACTTCCTCAAGCAACGCGTTCGGAATCCCGTGCAGGGCCTGCCACCACCTCTGACCACAGGTGCTGAGACCAGAAGGGCAGAAGCTTTATCTTTAAAGCAAACTGCTTTCAGGCCACAGTCTAGGTGGTCCGAAGGCTCGTAGCTTTGCATGCGCTGAGTTTTCACCGCTCAGTTTGCGCATGAGCGATAGACAGCACGAAGGTCACTTCGCCCGCTGCTGCTGCCGCGATTGCTTGCTCGCGCCAGCTTTCCGACAGCGAGTGGCCGCGCTCATCGAGTGGGAAGTGTTCGTGTTTTCCTCTGCGCGCTGACGCCATGCTAGGTAACTTAGATAGTAAGCGAATGCTTACAACGCGGCCTTCTACTCCGGCAGCTGCATCGTCTGGCGCGACCGCGCGAGCCCTGTCTTCACTGTCACATGCGATGCGGACACTATACGCGTCTAGGCGCACCGAGGGCCGATAGCGTCGTGAGCGCTGTAGCACCCGTACACTTGGACGGCACCCGCGTTCACGAAGTGGAACTTTACTGTAACTTTTTCTAAATTTCTTGTTCGTTTGAACTGGCGTATCATCGGTATACATAGATTGACTAAGCGAGAAGGAGTAACCGGTATTACCCACGAAACTAAATTTTATGCAGACATAGAAATAAGCAAACTTAAATGATGGGAATTACGATTTTACCATGTTAATGAGGTCTTGCAGAACTGCATGAAACCAAGGCTGATGTTTCAATAGACGAAATGTTTCATGCACCACATAGGAACTGCGGAGGCTGTGATTGCTGGAGCATAACTTTAAGTATTAAAAATGCCACCAGAGAAAGAAAATACTGAACTACAGCAAAAATACAAACGAGGATAGTGGGCGCAGTGTGCGAGGAACACGTCATGCAGGAAGAAGGAGTAAAATTACGCGGCGACGCGGCGATTTTTCTCGTCGCGTTCTAGCGTTCCTTCTTTTCTCTTTGTTTACTTCATTTCTACCCGTGGCTTCTTTCTTTCATTTCTTTTGTTCGCTTCTCAACCTTATCATGGATGGTTTTGCTGCAACGAGGGCTCATAGGGGTTAGAAGGCGTTCCGCTGTCGACGCTGTGTCATTCACATCAGGGCACGCGTAAATGATAACGACCCCGGAGGCGTCCAAACGAGCCATCATATGTACGGATTCTCTTTCTCTCTCTCTCTCTCTCGCTTCGGCAACAACCACATCCCACTGGCGCACATACTCCGAAGCGCTCGTCTTAAAAAACGCTGCTTCCAGCGGCTTGCATCGCTCTCGTTGCTTGAATGCAAGGTGAACGTGCTTTTGTTTGATATTTTCTTTGCAACATTTTCTTTCTTTGTTTCTCACCGTTCTTTCTTCCTTCTCGCAACACTATATACACCGCATGTGTATGATGGACCAAAGCCAGCGACACCACGATGCCAGCAGGGCGTTCCCGCCGCTCTCTTCTTGGCGAAGAAGTGAAAAAAATATTTTCGGATGCTGCGCTGTCTTGCATGCATAACTCGTCCTCTGCCTCGTCGCGGGAGCGTTGCAGAAAGGAGTTGCACCCCTTTCGCTAACAGCACATGCTGCCTGGTAAACTTCCAACTCTTTTTCTATTGCTCTTGTTAGACATACAGGCTGCTATTCCTTTCATATTTCTTCAAGGCGAAATCCTTATATCTCTATGTTTCAGGGTCGCGTTGTGAGGTACAGAAAATCGGAGCGCTATTGCCCCTGCTCACGTGTTCATCGTCTTCTTTCAAATAGATGCCGCTAATAATGCGAAAAAATGCAGAGTTATAGAATAGTGAGGAAATCAAGGCGCTCGATTCCTCGACCGTTGGTGCGAGCCGGACCCACGACCTTTGGCGTTAATTAGCGCGAAGTTGGTTGACACACTTAAATAAGGTAGATTTAATTAAAGCACTCGAACCCACCACATTCGGTGGGAGACAAGAAGTAACAAGAATTAATAACGCATTCGAATGAGAATTTCAAGTAATTTATTGAATGTCTCTTGCTTGCGCAGGCTTTCGTCTTCGCCCTCTTTGGCGTATGCTAAAACGACTGTCAGTTTTTTTTTCTTTCGGTTGTCCTATCATTGTATATGCCTTCTTATCTTCCTTGTGACTGACTTGTTACTATTGCCTTAATTTTATCTTTCTCGTTCGCAACAGATGTGGTCGGGACGCACTCTCAGGAACTAAGGCTTTGCGGTTGTGCTCACGCCAGTCAGTGCTTAAAGGCACTCGTTCTGACGTTCTTTCCTAGCAGAAAAAGTAATAAAATAAAAAAAGCAGGAAAGTAAGGCGCATACCACGAACAGCCCCCAACCTAACTAATGAATTCGCATCTTTACTTTAACAACAACTAGTGAGAAGGTGAAATGTACATTTGTCAAATTTCTCTACAGCGGCTTTTTATCTGGCTCCTCACGTCGTGCCAAATACGAGATAAACTTCTGTTGTACTACGTGTGCGCTTCACCCTTGCCACGGCGTCAGAGGAAAAGACTGACAATGTTCGGCATAAATGTTGTCACTTCTACGAATGTTTTGTGCCCAGTTACATAATCACAATTTTTTAGGGGGGGGGAGCATGGGGGGGGGGTAGCCTTCATTGCACTTGCGCCATAAAAACACGTATAGCTAACGATTCGTTCTTTCTTTTTTCTTTTTTGTTACTTCCAGCATCATCCCTTCGGGGTACGTCGATGCGACATTGCATAGTTCTTTTTTTTTTTTGCCTTTTTGACGCGGGTGGGGGAACAATGTTTTACTGTCAAGACAACTCTTGCGGAACGATTTCACAAGCAGTTTTGGCACAACGCTGTGGTGCAACAAATAACTGCTCTTTTTTTCTATCTCTCTTTCTTTTCGGACTCCGTGCCGCTAGCGTACAGTACTTCTTGGCCGCTAATGACCGTCCTTTCTTGGAACGTCGCGTTGACTCTTACGTAAGCCCAGAGCATGGCGGGAAAGATAATGGCATTCATAGCGACAGTCTCTGTGCTTCCTGTTCAGTAACGAAATTGCTCCTTTTGCAGCCTTAACTGTGTGACGGCAAGAGCTGTTACCAGCTTGCCCTCGTTCTGGACTTCTATAATAAATGTGGTGCTGCGACTAGCTCCATAAGCGTCCGAATTACTCCATTAGAATACACAACATTAGTGGCCGAAAAATAAAAGATTAAATAGTTGTGCAATAGACGCACAGAAGAGCAACGGAGACAAAACCAACATCACGTGTGTGCTTTATCGTCACTATAGTCTGGTTTGTGTCGTTTATTATATCTGTTCCTTGCTTTGCAATCGTGCGCTGAATAAACGAATCAGTTCTCAAAGCTCCAATAGCAGTGGTCGAACAAGGGGTGTAGTTCTCAAAACTCCAAACGCAATAGTCCAATAACGCGTATTCTTGACGAAGGCTAGTCCACATGTCGAAACGCTGGCTGCACCCTGAGACATTCCTTGTTTGAACGCGGTTGTTCACTTCAAGTTTTCATCTTTCTTGATTCTCAGTATTCGGCGTTTTTTTTGCTGAAGCATGGATAGTTAAATGGGCACTATAAAATGATACTGGTTTATTTTCGTATACGTTATATATTGTGACACGCTGACGAAGAAGGCGTTTTAAGCTTGGTCCGAAGAAGACGACGCTCTAGACGCTCATCGAAGAAGGAAATCCAATCCAATCCTCACCGACCGAGGCCGCTACTTTCTTTCTAAAGTTGTCGACATTCTGGACTCGTGCGCGACTAAACACAAACTTGCTACTGCTTACCATCTACAAACGAACGGTCTAACCGAGCGTCTTAACCGAACGCTTACTGACATGCTGTCCATGGATATCTTCGCTGACCATCGTGATTGGGACGTTGCATTGTCGTTCGTTACTTCCGCCTATAGTTCGTATCGCCATGTTACCGCAGGCTTCTCTCCATTCTTCCTCTCGTTTGGCCGCGACCCTTCTATACCTTTCGACACCGTTCTGCTTGCTCGTCTAAATTTCACATCCGAGTACACCCATGAAGCCATACTCAAAGCACAAGAAGTTCGCCATATATGCCGACGCCGACTTGTGCAGTCGCAGGAAAATCGGCGCTTATATGACGCCCGCCATCGTAACGTTCATTACACATCGGGCTCCCTGGTTCTCCTTTGGTCACCGTCGCGACGCGTTGGCCTCTCGGAGAAGTTACTTTCACCCTACTCTGGCCATACCGTGCCTTGTGTCAAGTAACTGACGTCACGTACGATATCGCCGCTCTTGACCCAACCGTGGCTCAGCATCGCTCCGACGAGATCCACGTCGCGTGTCTTAAGTCATACCACTCGACCGCCTCCTAACCAGCACCGGACCAGTGCTTCAGCCCCCGGGTGTCATGTGACACGCTGACAAAGAAGACGTTTTAATCTTGGTCCGAAGAAAACGACGCTCTGGACATTGCGCGCTGTCTACCATTTTGTCAGATGCTACAGTTATGGTAAATATCCTGTAAATATATTTCTGACTTTTTTTACCCCCGTAACAATATTATCAATCATAGTTACGCTTAAAACACAGGCTGTGCTACGCTAAGCATACGATAGCAAAAAAACTAAATAACACTGAAACTTATGCTCACAAGACTGATGCACTGTTGTCCGCAGTAGCTTAGCGCATGATATATTACAGATAGGTACCCTTTACATGTCACTAACTAATAACGGAAGAGATTTTTGTGGAAATTCGGAGAGAAGATGATGTTCTGGCAGCAAATCATCAATGCGCCCGACAGTCGTGACTTAAGGTGCGCTAACAAAGTCTTCCAAGAAACCGGCCTTCAACTAACCAAGCTTCTGTGGCTCTCAGGGCTCGGAGTGCTGTCTACAGCATGGCGTAATCAACTCGACGAAAGGGATTTGGCTGCCACTGTGCGATTCGTTCGTTAGGATCTTTTGCCCCACGGCTTCATTCCTGCTCGGCGCAGCGCACAGCGCAGTTTCTGCCAGCCATGATGCGTCACCCAACGAAAGAACTGCACGAAAGATACTTCCTGCCTCAAAATAAACCATGTTAACGTATGCAAATCCATCTCATCAAGGATTCTTAACAACTACAACTGTACGAAGTTTTCCAGCTGACTATCTTCACCTTTTACTGCTCTCAGCAAACAGAGCGCCTAACTGTACTCTCTATGGGCTGGAAGGTCTAGCGCCGACCTAAAATCGGTGCACAATGCACACAAGAGACGCCGGAAGAGACAAAATTAAGTGTCGATAGCGATGTCTCCAACTTGACGCGTTGAACTACTCTCTTTTAAAATTCTTATCAGTGTTAAAAAGACGTTGGTGTTTCCTAGACGGCACCGGCTGCTCCCTTCTTTCAATTATTACGCTCAAAAATGTACGAAACAAACAATTGAGAGAATACTATAATAACAACCATTCTAAAGTTAACATACCCACATACACAGCAAAAATACGTGAGAACAGATGTTCACGAGCAATGCACATAATTCGAATGTTCATGTTGAAGTGTAAATTACATCCCTCGTTCGTGGCAGACGGACGCAGCACATGCGAATAGGCTCACAAGAGTAACGGGAAAACGGTAACAAACGGGATTAAGAAACAGGAATATGGACTAAACAGAAGCGTTGGCTAAACTGCTTTTTTTCCCTTTTACATAAGCTTTACCTTACTTTATTTTTAAATTGCACTTTGTGCGAGATCGGCCCATGTTTTTAGATGGCGCTATCTCCGGGATCGGCCCACACTTTTCGTTGAGTAAACCCGCAGTTCCGACTTCGATTTTAGGGCACCCGCTGTCTGAATGAGCGCATCATGCTTTCATTTCGCCATTATTATTCGTGTGTTTTTCCTCAATACGCATTATTACCGCTCCCTATACTAACACTAACTAGGTGTCCTTAACTGACGTGTTTTTTGGTGTCCTAGGTGCGCTGAAGGGCCTCAAATAGTCCAATTTATGAGACGAAAGTCGTTAGGTACACAAATCCCCAAAACCTCAAATCGGTCTGAACTCGCTCAAGAAGACTGTCTTCAATACTTCTAACGCACGCGCGGTGCCTTCTTCGCTGCCGACAATGATGATCGTGTCCTTAAAATCCACAGAACACGTTCAGTGGCGGTATGCACATTTGTGTACATATCTTGTTTGTGCCAGTGCTGTGCCCAGGAGTGGGAAGGATAAATAATTATAAGCGCTTTTTGCTTTGTGAACACAGGTTACGTGCAAGCGCATGGGTACTCTTCCAGAGTGTTTAGGATATGCTGTCTTGCCTGGTGCACCCGCATTGTCGCAAGCCTCCAACTACGTTCTTCGAGAGTCTCCTGAGCCTGCCTAGCCCGCGCCTTTTGCCGCTTCATTCAGCTCGTGCTCGGCGCTTGGGGACGACTTCGGGGCCGATCGGCTCGCGCTCGGCCGGCCACCGCTTGCGTTGCTGCTCCGTCCTTCTTGGTCGGTGGTCGGCCCCTCGATCGGCGGATGAACCCGGTACATCCACAGCGCACACAGAGTCCGTAGCAACTGCAAGAGGAGGTGAACCCAGCGCGCTTCCGCCTACTCTCCTCCTCCGCAACGCTTCGTCTCCTTGCTCCTCAGCTGCGCGCACCTCCGTACCTTCACTGCCGCGCGCTCCTCCTCTTCACCCCCAGGCGCCATCCACCTCCGGCCCTCGCTTCCCTCTGCCAGTTCGGCAGTCTCCGACTTAGCCTCGCCGATTTCACAGACGGGGCATGTACGCTTACGATTAAAAATAGCGCAGGTCCAACGGCGGCGTCGGAAGCGTGAAAACTCGAAGCTTTCTAGGCATAGCGCAGACGTTGTTTCCTGACGCTGATGCGTGATGTTGTTCGCCGCACAGCGTCGACCTTAATATTTCGTCTTTCCGCTTCTTCGCTGGTCTGCCTATACCTCTAAGGAGGTTTCGCCTCGCCTCCACTCTGTTTTATGCCCCAAAATTTCCATGTGAGCGCGTTCTTTGGCGAAAGCCTGCTGACGTTCTAGCGGGCGCAAGCCTTAACGAAAGCTAATAAATATATTTATCGTATATGCGCGCATGCGTGTTCTTGTATGTGTTTGTGTCGGCGTGTGTGTGCGTGCCTGCATGCGTGCGCGTGCATGTGTGTGTTCGTTCCTGTTTGCGCGCGCGTGTGTGTGTGTGTTCGTTCCTGTTTGCGCATCTGTGTGTACGTGCGTGCGTGCGTGCGTGTGTGCGTGCGTGTGTGTGTGCGTGTGTGTGTGTGTGTGTGTGTGTGTGTGTGTGTGTGTGTGTGTGTGTGTGTGTGTGTGTGTGTGTGTGTGTGTGTGTGTGTGTGTGTGTGTGTGTGTGTGTGTGTGTGTGTGTGTGTGTGTGTGTGTGCGTGCGCGTGCGTGCGTGCGCGCGCGCGCGTGCGTGTGCGTGGGTGCGTGTGTGTATCTTTGTGTGTGTGGAGGAGAATGGTGTGTCTGTGTATGTGTGTGGTTGCGTGTGCGCGTGCGTGCGTGTGCGCGTGCGTGCGTGTGAACGTGCGTGTGAACGTGCGTGTGAACGTGCGTGTGGGCACGGTCGTGAGGGCATGCTCAAGAAAATAGGTACGGTTCTCACCAGAAAGTTACTGAAGCCATCTGATTTTTATCCTTACATCGACACGTAATTCCCTTAAAACGGCATTACCAAAGACGGCATCGAGAGCTAAAGGAGTGTGGATTTCTCTATAAATTTGAGAAAAAAGCTCAGCACGCAATCCTTCCCCAGCGCGAGCGCGCGTCGACGCTTCGCGAAGCGTTGGCCTTGCGGCACCGAGGTCGTCTTTGACGGATGAGAAAACGTCGGGCGGCCAGATCTCCCTGGAGAGATTCCCTCGCGAATTCTCCTCATTCTTCCCTCAAAACACCATGGGGTGCGTGCTCGTCGATCAATGCTGCGCTGCTCGAGGTGTTCTCTGCGCATCTTTTCCTTTGTGCGCCTGAACTCGGCGTCTCAGCCTTGAATGCCACGCTGGAACGTATTTTTGCCTGACAGACGAAGGTGGATGCGGCGTTGTCAAGTTATGACTTCTGGAACTTGACTTCCTTTATTCTACTTGCTTGTTTCTTTGTATTTTTGTTTGTTTCTATTTCCTCAGTTTATCATCTCAGCGCGCGGCGCGACGCGACATTTCATTTCTTGTCAGAAAATAACCGTGGGGGAATCATATAAAAAAGAAGGTTTATTCGGCCATACAATTGTTTGTTACATTATTTATTACCATAACACTCGTTTAACATTCTATTGCTTTTAAACCCTTTTGTCCATCGCGCTCTTTAATTTCCTGTTCTTCTTCTATCAGTGCCATCAATGTAGGTGGCTAAAGAGATGAGTCTCACGGCTACCGTTACGCGATTTCTATCTTAACGCTTACTGTTATGGTATAGGCATGGCGGTAAGTGTAATGTGCCACTTCTGCGATTGCGACGATACCGTAGTAGATATCCTCACATACTGCCATTCTTTTGATGATGGAAAACGCAATTTGTGTGCCGTTTTTAAACCAAGTGCGCGAAAGAGCGCTCACAGAAAAAAAGAAAATTTAGAACTATGGACTCTACCGTCTTCTCTACTGAAAAACACCTCAGAATATGCTGTACTTTTTTTAAATACGACTGAGATCTGCGACCACCTTCGATTGCGAGGTGAACGCTGTTTTGTGTGTGCACCTGCATCACTTAATGTTCTTTCATGTCTACCTTTCCTCGTTTATTTCCTCGTCTCTTATCTCTTTCACGCTGCAGGATAGCAGACAGGGTGCAACCTCGTAAAACGTCCCCGACTTTCCTTGTGTTTCTCGTTGTATTTTGCTCAACGCATGCAATGCTGATGTCACGATCAGTTCACGAATCAGAGATGCAGTTATCGTATAGCAAGTGGGCCCACTTACCTGAAGTCTACACCGTCAGCGCAATGTGGCCGAGCAAAAGTACAGCACATATTATACTGCAGACGGGCGCGGTGGTATGACACTAAGTATCAATCAAGCCGCTTCATTTCTCTGTGTATAAAGAGTCCCTTTGTTAAGACAGAACACTACGGCTTAAGTGCGGAAAGTGGGCACATTTGTCTTCATTTGCCGCAAAGAACGCGCGCTGCTGGAAGCATGTTCTTATGCAATACTTCAAGAGAGAGCGAGCTCGGCGCCTGACGTTGCAAGCCACGTTGGCTTGCCGCTCCTTTTTACTTAAGCTATTTAGTTATTGATGTTCTGCATTGCGCCACACCATTCTTTGCGAAATAAGCATCTTAAGAACTGTTTTTAGCGTACGCAGTGATAACGGTGTAAGAACAGTTAAGGTGCTCACGCTCCCCGCTCGCGGTGGCGTGTGAGCGCGCCCGTGTTAAACTGCTAGACTTTCGACATTCACTTGGCTGATTTCTCTTTCCTTTTTGTGCGTGTTTTTTTTTTCTTGGCTATACAGGGGGTTCAAAATTAAGCTTTACGGTTTTCTTAAAGTTAGGCACTGTGAGGCACGCGGAGACCACCTTTGCAAGTAAGTTATGTGGCCAGGGGGACACAAAGTGACAGGATAATTACCGCTGTCACCAGCCCAATTACATAAAATTGAATAATTAACTTTTCGTTGACTGCAGTAATTGGGTATGTTTGTACTGAAAAGTTAGAGGCAGTCGTGTTTCTACACAGTGTCAGTTGGAAAAATTCTTCTAGCGTATCGGTGCTCCGAAATATCAGACTCTAAATTTTAATTGTCGTTGGCATGATTATGCATGCAAGAGAGTGAGGATCGGCGCTAATCTCCTCCCTGATGTGACGCGGCTGTTACGTGCGGCGTTCGGCCTGCCAGCGGGTTGGAGGCATTAGTATACGCAATGCCTCCAACCCGCTTACTCCAACCGACAAGCGTTTCCTCGTCGTCGTGTCGTCTTTTCATCGTGTGTCCGTCCTTTTTAGCGCTACCATCCGTTTTAAAGAATGCCCCATGACCTCGAGCATACCGGAATAGTGGAATAACGACAACATAATCATAATCCGTAAGAAAGGAGACGCCAAAGACTTGAAAAATTATAGACCGATCAGCTTACTGTCCTTTTCCGACAAAGTATTTAATAAGCTTATCGCAAATAGAATCAGGAACACCTTAGACTTCTGTCAACCAAAGGACCAGGCAGGATTTCGTAAAGGCTACTCAGCAATAGACCCTATTCACACTATCAATCAGGTGATAGAGAAATGTGCGGAATATAGCCAACATGTATATATAGCTTTCATTCATTACGAGAAAGCGTTTGATTCAGTCGAAACCTCAGCAGTCATGCAGGCATTACGGAATCACGATGTAGACAAGCCATATGTAAAAATACTGAAAGATATCTAAAGCGGCTCCACAGCCACCGTAGTCCTCCATAAAGAAAGCAACAAAATCCCAATAACGAAGGGCGTCAGGCAGGGAGATACGATCTCTCCAATGCTATTCACAGCGTGTTTACAGGAGGTATTCAGAGACCTGGATTGGGAAGGATTGGGGATAAGAGTTAATGGAGGATACCTTAGCAACTTGCGATTCGCTGATGACATTGCCTAGCTTAGTAACTCAGGCGACCAATTGCAATGCGTGCTCACTGAGTTGGATAGGCAAAACAGAAGGGTTGGTCTAAAAATTTACCTGCAGAAAACTAAAATAATGTTTAACAGTCTCGGAAGAGAACAGCAGTTTACGATAGGTTGCGTGGCACTGGAAGTAGCAAGGGAATACATCTACTTAGGGAAGGTAGTGAACGCATATCCCGATCATGAGACTGAAATAATCAGAAGAATAAGAATTTGCTGGGGTGCGTTTGGCACGCGTTCCCAGATCATAAACAGCAGGTTGCCATTATCCCTCAAAAGAAAAGTGTATAACAGCTGTGTCTTACCAGTACTCACGTACGGGGCAGAAACCTGGAGGCTTACGAAAAGGGTTCTACTTAAATTTAGGACGACGCAACGAGCTATGGAAAGAAGAATGATGTGGTTAACGTCAAGCGATAAGAAAAGAGCAGATTGGGTGAGGGAACAAACGCGAGTTAACGACATCTTAGTTGAAATCAAGAAAAAGAAATGGGAGGGGGGGGGGGGGGCATGAGACGGCACAGGGCAGGCTGAAACCGAGACGAACAGGACAAGTTCCCAAATGTGGCGGCACGATAGGGCGTCCTAAGCCTCCAACTACAGAAGGATTTATGTATTTCTTAAGGTGTCATTTAGAGATGTTGGAATGGCTCTAGCGGGTTTTTCTTAAAGCTGTGCTGTCGATCTACTTCAGGCTCTCGAAATCCTAGACTACTGGACAAACTTGAGACCAATGTGGATTTGCGCTGTATATCCAACTTGTCTCCGCTTCGACACCGCTCTGTATAAACAGCATAGCGACAACTGGGTCGTCGAAGACTAGGCTATTTTTATCGATGCTATGAAAATTCTAGAAGCCGAAAGATGCGAGAGGGGAGAACTTTCTTGCGTGCTTTTATGGACGCAGCAATTAAACGAATACGTGCAAGGTGTTCAAAAATATATTTCGAAGATTGTTGAAAATAATACAAAAAAAGATGGATACACTAAATATGTAAGTAATGTATAATGGTGATGAAATATGTATAAAAAGTGTATAAGGATGAAAAACAGTTGCACTTCAGCGCGTATTGACGAACAATGACGCATTAGCTGGCAAAATATAATGCGCGATATGTCTTACAGTGTTTCGCAATTTAGTCTTTAAAGGATTACGATATTCAACTCGCCATTTGAGCCTGCTACGCGCTACTACCTTATAATGCGATAACGTTGTGGCGGTCTTCACTCATTTCGGGGGTATCACGTTCCTCCGACGAAAAAATGCAGGCCGATCCCAAAGACAGCGCACTCTAGCACAGCGTCTTAAAGCGCCAAACTAGCACGTGACACGTGCTCTGGACGTTTCAAAGAGCTACTTTGGCATGCGTGCGATCGTGGCCTAATGGCTAGAGCATTGCGCTGCTGTGCTGGAAGGCAGCTGGTGGTTCGATCAGACCATCGGTCAGGAATTTCTTTATCGCATCAGATGGACTTCACCCATTTCGGATCTATCTACCCGAAAGCGCACGTGAGCGGCATCACAGTGCACGATATTGCAAGTTTGTAAGAGATGCGAGGCATTAGAAAGTGCCACTTAAAATAGGAATGTGCAAGGTCACCCGTGACCTTGCACATGCTGCAGCTGGGAGATGTACGAGCAGATGAAATAATACGAAGTGCAGGGAATGAAGAAGTTGCAGGACGAATGTCGCACGTGCATTGATTTCCTGTAGTGAGTGCGGGGAATAGTGTGGCAGTTACAGCTCCCTAACTGTTTCTTTTCTTTTTCTGCGAAAGGCTCAATACTTATCATCACCCCTTACTTTATTAACATTCTTTGGCATTCCTTTAAACGAGGGTAATCACGAGATTTCTACGTTAAACTTCATTTGTGAGTCAGCGCCCATCCTGTCGCTTCTCTCGTCTTTGTCCGTGTTTTTCGCTTTTAACATTCGTTGTTAAGGGTAAACTATAACGGTTCCCAAGCAGATTACTTAATCAGGCCTGCAAAACTAGAAAAGAAGAAACGCTAACTAAGACTGGTGAAGGGAAATGAATGCAGCCAAACGGAGGAATTGAGGAGGAGAGGTGGAGGAGGGGGGTGGAGTGCGAGTGACACGGTGGGGTACAAGTACCGGTGGCATTTTCGGCGAAATGGCGCGCTGTGCTTCCTGGGTAGGAACTCTGGACACCCAGATGGGGCTGTGGTAAGATACTGGTTGAAAATAAACTCGAGCGGTTGGGAAAAGAGCGATGTGCATGTTGCCGCGGTATCTTGATACGTTTACTGAGACCCGAAGCACAACAGAGAGCTCGCGTGCCTTACGGCCAGAACTGAGAAATAGGAACAAAAAGGGAAGCGCAGCTGCCGCTAGGAAGATGCCGAAAAAGAAAATTCTCCGGGGTCCCTACCACTTGGGGAAAGGGGAAAAAAAGGGAAGATTTGCTGTTTCGCCGGTTGCGAAGTAAATAGAAATTGCGAATGGAGCCGGGCCGTTTCAAGGATGTTGCAGCTTGCTCCTTTCCCACGTGCGTTCGTTCGCACTCGCTCTCTCCTATACTTTCCTTGATCGGCAGCATTGTTATTACTCTCTTCGCTCGGCAACGCTGCAGTATCGATCTCGAAAATTTACTGCCACTTCTTGGCGCGTCACTTTCCGCGTGTAAGCTGCTCCGTCACTGCGTGCCTTCGTTTTCGATCGCGAATCCTCGATCCGCAGATAAGGTGGTTCTGGCTTTGAAATTGAGTTGCGCGTGGGCTGAGAAGAGACCAAACGCTGATTGAAATTTTTGATCTCGACATTGTGCTCCATATTTCCCACGTTCGTAAATTTTAATTCTGGAGAAAGGGCAGGGAATGTTTATGGTGGTAGCAGCGTGCATTTATCACGTGTGAAGTCCATTAAATGTGAAAACGCGAGAACTGCGTCATCCGGAGAAAACTCGCAGAAAAAGTGCACTCTGTATCAATATCTTGTAAGCCACTCCGCTAGGGACAGTATCGATTGCAGGGCTCTGATTAGGACTGCTGCATTTTATTTTATTATTTACCCCTTCATCTTCTTCATCTGCATATATTCATCATCATGGCCAACGTCGTTAGCTTCAGCGCGCGACCTGCTAAATAAACCGTTGAGGATTAACAGCTGTCTCGCAAGTGGTGAAGGTGAAACGTAGCATAATCCGCCCATCCTCAAGCCCTTGGTCATCACCTGTCGTTTTGATGCGAAAGACGGCTCAGTGCGATTTTGCGTAGACTACCGTTCCTTGAACAATATAACCCGCAAAGATGTATATCCACTGCCCCGAATCGATGATGCATTAGATCCATTACAAGGCGCGGAGTATTTCTCCAGCCTTGATCTGCGCTCCGGATACTGGCAGATCCCCATGCACGAAGCAGACAAGGAGAAAACCGCCTTTGCCACACCCGATGGACTTTACGAATTTACCGTAATGCATTTCGGCATGTGTAATGCTCCCGCTATATTTTAGCGGATGATTGACACCATACTACAGGGCCTAAAGTGGAAGACTTGCTTATGCGACCTTTACGTCATCATATTTTCGTCGACCTTCCATCAGAGACTTGCAGCGCCTCGACGAAGTCCTGATATGACTCTCAGCTGCTGGCTTTCAGCCGAATACAAAAAGTGCCACTTCGTCAGCAAAACCATTAAAGTGCTCGGACGCCTTGTCAGAAAGGAGGGCCTTCGACCCGACCCCGACAAGATTACCGCTGTCCTCCGCTTCCCCAGGCCTCAACGCGCCAAGGACTTGCGTAACTTCTTTGGCCTAGCTTCGTATTTTCGGCGCTTCATACGTAACTTTGCCACCATTGCGGCGCCGCTCCATCAACTCCTTCCTTCTGGAGCTCCCTACGTATGGTCTGACGAATGCCCAACTGCTTTTTACACCCTCAAGCGTGCCCTCATGTCCGAACCTGTGCTTTGTCATTTCGACAACACCGCACCCACTCTTCTACATACTGGCGCCAGCGGACACGGTATCGGCGCTGTTCTTCTGCAGTGTCAGCAAAATTCCGAAGAACATGTCGTTGCATACGCAAGTCGCACGCTAACAGCTGCAGAGAAAAATTATACGATTACCGAGCAAGAGTGCCTCGCCGTTGCTTGGTCCGTCCGAAAATTCCGGCCTTATCTGCACGGCCGCCACTTTACGGTCGTTACTGATCACCACGCCTTGTGCTGGTCGGTGACACTAAAGAATCTAACGGGACGTCTCGGCCATTGGATACTTCGTTTACAAGAATACGACTTCGGCGTCAACAAGTGTGGAAAGAAACACCAAGATGCCGATGCTCTCTCTCGTTGTCCCCTACCACCGTCTTCAAACGCTGCTTGCTTACCACCTTCCGTGAGGAAACCGCAGGGCGCGTCGCCTGCATTCCCTTCGCTCGCAGCTCTCGACCCGCCCCCTTCCAGCCATTCTCATACGTTTGCCTAGAGTCAACTTAATGACTCCTACTCCGTTATGGAACGTATTCGCGGATAATCCCGCACGCCTAGCGCTCGGCTCCGTCGGCGATTGAAGAACTTCAAGATCGAAAATTCGATATTATACCGGTACGTGTTTCATCCCGAAGGACACCGTTGGGTTTCTGTCGTTTCCCGGTCACTTCGGGCCCAGATATTGGAGACCTTTCACGACGATCCCACTGCCGGTCACTTTGGTTTCCATAAAACCTATGAGCGAATTCGCAGCCGCTTCTCTTGGCCTGGACTTGCAACCAGCGTAGCGAAATACGTGGCTTCCTGTTCGCTCTGCCGACACCGCAAGCGACTGACCTCATCTCCGCCTGGACTGTTCCAACCTGTCCCGTGTCCTGAAGCTCCTTTCGCAGTCCTTGGTATCGAGCTCTATGGACAGCTACCCTTAACCACTGGCGGTAAACGATGGATCGTCACAGCTGTAGACCCCTTGACACAGTACGCTGAAACAGCCGCACTATCTTCGGTATCCGCTGAGGAGGTTGCAGCCTTTTTCTTGGAAGCCATCTTTTTACGGCACGGAGCCCCGCGTGTCCCTTTGAGTGACCGCGGCAGGACCTTTCTCTCTAAACTTCTCGACGACGTTCTCCGTGCGTCCAATACCATCCATAACACGACTTCCAGCTACCACCCTCAAACGAATGGTCTCACAGAGCGCTTTGATCGCACGCTGTCAGACATGATATCTATGTACATCAACCCTGACCACACCAATTGGGATGCCATTCTACCATTCGTCACTTTCGCATACAACACGGCCGTCCAACGCACTACGGGGTACTCGCCCTTTTTCCTTGTGTATGGTCGCGAACCGATCACTATCCTCGACATTTCTTTCTTCGGTGTCCCCGTGCCTTCGTCCACATCAGTGTTTGAGCAGTTCGTTTCACGCATTGCCCGGAGTGGCCAACGTGCCTGCCTCAACGCCGACGCCAGTCAACAAGACCGCAAAACTCGATATGATGCATCTCACCGTGCTGTTTCCTTCCACCCTGGAGACGAAGTGTTACTGTGGACCCAAGTTCGCGCTCGTGACTTGTGCGAGAAATTTCAGTCCCGTTTTCTCGGGCCCTACTTTGTTCGGGAACAGACTTCGCCAGTTAACTGTCGTGTCACTCCAGTTGTTCCGCCTTTGGACGACCGCTGCCGTGACCCACAGAGATTGTGCATGTTTCGCGTTTAAAGCTTTTCATACGGCGTTTCCCGCCATAACCAGCGTAACCAGCGGCCAGGTTGGCCGCTTCCACGCGCGGGAGAAATTGTGTGAGCATTATTTTACTCCTTCTTCTACTTCATCTGTATATATTCATCATCATGGCCAACGTCATCATCTTCAGCGCGCGACCTGTGAAATAAACTGGTGAGGCTTAACAGCTGTCTCACAATATATATATATATATATATATATATATATATATATATATATATATATATATATATATATATATATATATATATATATATATATATATATATATATATATATATATATATATATATATATATATGTATATATGTGCTTTTCTAAGCTCTCCAATCCTCTCTCTACCTGTGACACGTAAATGGCTTTTCCCACTTCACACGCATACGCATTTTTTCCCATTTTGACACTTCTAATTCTAACGCATTAAAAATGGACTGACGGCTTAGGCAGACGTCACGCTGTTGGGAAAACGGTGTAGGGAATGGAGGAAACACTCCATAGGGACGTGAAACACAACAATATCCTTATCATAAAAAGCCAACAAACACTGACACCAAGGACAACATAGGGTAAATTACTTACGCTTAATAAATGAAATAAAGAAATGATAAATCAATCGAAAGGAAAGTGGATAAAGAACAACTTGCCGCAGGTGGGGAACGATCTCACAACCTTGTGAAGGTTGTGCGATGGTTGTGGGATCGTTCCCCAACTGAAGCAAGTTGTTCCACTTTCATTTCCGTTATTTATCGTTTCTTTATTTCATTTATTAGGCACAAATAATTTTTTCTATGTTATCCTTGGTGTCAGTGTTTGTTGGCTTCTTATAATATTGTCACGTCGTGGTGACGTTGAAGAACACAGTTGCAATACTGTGAAAGACAAAACTAACTTTTATTGGGCGAACCTGCGCCCACAAAAACAGGCTACACTTACAGCACAACGATAGCGGCGAACACGGTAAGCGATCGTCGAAAATCTCATTAGCGGGTCAAGCGCATCGGCTTTTATAGATCAGTCGTCGAATGTTCCAGAGTAACCGCTGGGACCCGCGTGTCTTCCACAAAGTTCTACACTATTCGCGTCGCGCATACATGCAATCAGATTACAGAAGTTGCGGTGAAAGACAGTGGACGGAACCATCGATAACACTCCAGAAACTTCTTTTACATGCAGACACGTGTCTATATGACTAATAAAAATCAGGCGCCTCGGTAAACCTCCTTTCTTGTCGTTTATCACAATATCTTTACTTTTATCGCAAGCAAAGAAGTATCGGAACAATTCATCTTCGTAGTTAGCCGCAAGACTAACATGGAGCGTACAGAGAGAGAAGAGAGTATAAACGGATCACCAATCAACAATCAACAATATCAGCGACCTATTTCGCCTCACTGCACAACTGCTGCAAGAAAATAGCAGTGTTTTAGCTTCGTAAGTCACCGCACGCACTTACTTCATTTCCTTAGCAAAGCGTCAACCAATAAACTGCTATGAAACCCATGCTATAAAACCAACTGCTTATGAAATGATGACTGTCGAACTTTCTTACATATAGAGTTATCATAATATAAACTTCAGCTGACTAAACCCGGGAACCACGTCGTGTTATTCGAACAAAAGTCATGTGTGCTCTGTTAGTCGCACATGCCGATGCCTACGTTGGCACGAGAAGTTCCGCTCAAGCTTTCTCGTATTGACAGTGTCGCTCCCCACCGGAACTTCCTGGGTGAGTAACTGCCGGAGTTCATTGCTGTAATAAACGCAAGCATCCGCGCTCATTCAGCTCCCCCAGCACGAGTTACTCTTCTGCGCATTTGACGCTGCCGCTGCATGTGCTACGCGATTGCGCGCGGCTCTGTACTGCCTCACTTGCAGCACCAGATCTCATTTCGCGCGTCCGCTCCGGCAGCTGCAGCTGTGCCTCTCCCGCTGGCTGCAACCCCTCGATCCCGGCGCAAGACACTCGGCTCGAGCCCACAGCGCTGTGTAGGCGCAACAAAGCTGCTGCCGTCGTCGCACGCCAAGGAAAGCGTGGGAGGGAGCTATAGACGGGATACAGGCAAGGCTCGTCGTGGAGGCAGCCGTGTTTCATTAGAAGAGGCTTAATTGGCGAGCGCCTATTTCGGTCCCCTAGACACCGTGCCTGACGCCACAGCCTGCGTACGGTCGCGTCGGCGCGGTGTAGTGTGGTGAGCCGGTGTCTGAGGTATTGGCCACCACTTTCTTGAATCCGGTGCGGGCGCAGTCAAAGCAATTTCTTCGCGCTTGATGTAGCGCGCGCTGGTACTCTATAAGGCAGTAAAGCGGTCAGTGATACCGTGCTCACGAGGATATGATGTGTAGCGAGTCACAGTGATGCGTTTGGCAGTCAGCTCTGTCGCAGTGTGAGGAGGACATGTCATAAATGTGATGATGCTGAGGCGAATAATCTTGATCAATTATAGGGTTTGCTGTGCAAACAGGTAATTGGTTAACCTGTCAAGTTCCTTTCATTGCGTTCTGTGGAGGACCACTCCTTTATTTCTAACTGCTTACGTTCAGGTTCGGGACTCCTGGGATTTATTACATCGGACATTGTGAAATTTAGCTCGTTCGTCGCATGCAACTGCGACATTTGGTAGCAATGATCTTCAGCGTGTATTCGTATATATGTGCGTGCAGATCTGTGCTCCCATCTGCGTTCGGTATTATCGGTCTTCTGATGTGGACATATTAGAGCTTGCTTTTACGCTGAGGGAGTTTCGCTAAGGTTGGTTAGGTTAAGACGGTTTCTCGCTCAAGGTTTAGGTGGCTGTTCCTTTAGAAGGCAAATGTCTGGAATTTTGTAACGTGAAGCATTCCTATCCGAGTGCTGCAACCTTTTGGTGTGCCAGCCAGTATTATCGATTCCGTGGGCCGAACCCGGTGATAGCGTAGCCTAAACAAATGTGCCGCAGCGGGACTGGGTGTGTTCACTGGGGACATTGGGTATACGCCACTCGGTATGTGCCACTGGGTTTAGGTATGCTTTGAACCTTATATCTAGCCATCACGAAAATTCTGTCTCACTTTAAACATGCACACCACGGCCTGTGATATCTACATAACCGTTCACTGCACGACAGTTACATTACTCGTACAACCGTTCTCTACAAATTATAAGTGTTTGGCATTACGTGGACGTTGACTACTGTTGAGTATGCCAATTTTAGAGCGCAGAGTCGGTATCGGCGTAACTGAGCGAACGAGCACAGCGATATGTGAAAGCGCACGCGGAGCCCAGCGGGAGATGAAAGAAGTGAGGAGAATAGCGGAGGAGGAGGGTATAGTAATAGGATCAGATGAAAAGCGTAGCGGCGGCGGTTGCTGCGAATCGCGCGCTCGCGTCGCCCACGCGCTGGCTCTCGCGATCTCCAGATTAGCGAGGCATTCGCGTAACACCTCGCTCCGTTTGCAATGTGCCGCACGAGACAGACTGCCCGCGCTGGCCACTATATCGCGAAATGAAAACACGTATGCAGCTGCGCTCAAATTTGGCACTAGGGATTGCCGTAATCGTTCGTGATATTTACAGCGAAGTTGTTAAGGGCTACGTTTCCCACTATCCTATCCACGTGTTGAAAAATCTCCCGAAGGTAGCGTACTGCCAGGCCGACCCGCGGCAGAGGTGACACAGGCGTTAAGCACTCCCCATACGTGGGCCGATCCCGAAGATAGTGAACAGATAGTGAAATCCGATCCCGAAGATAGTGAAATGCAGGGCCGACCCGTGGCGGAGGTGCTGTTCGCCATTGAGGGACCCACATACACAGCTTCACTGGTCATCCTTCTTCACAGAGTATCAGGGCACTGAGTTTTTTTTGTTTCTTTTATTATTATTTTTTTACAGCGAAGCTGTTAAGGGCTACTGTTCACACTATTGTGTCCGCGTGTAGAAAAAATTCAGAAGATAGTGCAACGCCGGGCCGACCTGCGGTGGACATGTAGTTCGCCATTAAGGGGCCCGCGTACAAAGCTTCGCTAGTCATCCTTCTTCACAGAGAGGAGAGGCACATAGTTTTCTTTTTGTAAGTTTGTGAATAAGACAGCTTCCGCGTGACGCGTGCGATGTATGTGCTACCAATTTACATTCCGAAAACAGGAGGATTTCGACGTGAATAAATACATGTCGAATATGTGAGTAAAAATGCCGATGACTGTTGATCTATCACTGGAACTGTTTAAGAGGAACTGTATAGCCAAACGAAAATTTCGGTCAGATAAAAATGGGTTGTGGCCCTTATTGCAAGAACTCCCAAGTCATAATGGTTAGATTACCGTGATGTTTGAAAAGGAAAGCACACAGTCAGTGCATTAATCTCTCGGGCTAAACATAGATAGTAAAATAACAAAGACTTGAAAAGAAGCTAAACACTACGCAACGAGCAACGGAGTTGTAAATGATAGGCCTAACGTTGCAAGACGCGAATACTGCGACGTTTATTTAAGAGAAAACCGTTATAAAAGGTAATCTAGTCTAGATTAAGCGTAAGAAATGGTGTTAGGCGGCTCATAAAATGCATAATTCAGATAATCGACTGTCTAGTGAAGCAACGAAATGTCTGTCAATGAAAGAAGAACGCAGCCGACAGTGGCAGGTAGTTAGGCAGTACTAATTGGAGATCGCTGGGAGAAGCCTTCGCCTCTCCAGTACGCATAGAATAGGCTAATAACAATGGCTTTTTCCGTCAGCTTCGTCACAGACAATGTTGTGTAGATTGGCTACCGCGCCTGTTTCTCACTCACTATGTTGTTTCAAATTCACTGTGCCTACATTGCATGGCCTAGCCTCATTTCCCTTTCGGGACAAGAAACTTTGCCATCGTGGCAGGACTCCTCTGTCCAAACTATGTGTGCGAAGCCTAATTCGAACGAAAGGCTGCGAGTTTCATTAGCGGGACTTCGCCGCGACTCCGGGTTGGATGAGGTGAGGTGAGGTGAGCTAAACGTTCGTAGGGCGGCATTTCTTCAGCGTCGCGCTTAATTCCAGGTGACTT